>NW_021604712.1:881551-901158 GCF_004785775.1 Grammomys surdaster | reverse complement strand
TCTCTCTCTCTCTCTCTCTCTCTCTCTCTCTCTCTCTCTCTCTCTCTCTTTGTGTGTGTGTTTATGCTGTGTATGCTGTATATGAGTGAATGTCCATGCGTGTGGACATGTGTGTACAAGGCTGTGTGCATTATATGTGTGTATTTGAGTGTGTGTGTGCTGTGTATGGGTGAGTGTGTATGTATGTGCAGTATACGTGCCTCTGTGTGTGTGTGTGTATGCCTTAGACATGAGCAAAGTGAAGCAGATTGAGTCAGAACCATTCTCCAATAGATGGCTGCTTTGCTTTGTGCCTAGTTAGCTGAATCATTTCCAGAAAGATGAGTGGGTCTAAAATTAAGGGAATCTCAGCCCCAATTCTGTCTTCTTCTCAGGAGGTTGGGTTAGTTACTTTAGTGTACAAATAGGTATATGCTCATTGGGCCTAAAGTACTAGGTATCTATTTTTTGCTCAAAGGGTTGAAGGCTGCTAGTCGTGCTCTGATTCAGACTGAGAGTTTCCTCCATGTTCCCTCCAGGGACTGAGAATCAAAGGACAGTGACCCTGGTAAATCTTGCACGCTAACAGATGTACAGTGGCACACATGCACACACACATATACACACATAAGCACACACACTTACATCCACACACATGCTATTGGTCAAAATGAGTTCAAGGCCGAGTTCAACATGAATGAGATCAGGAGAGAATTTAATTTACAGAAGTAAAAAGGAAAGAGGTTTACAAAATAGTTGAATAATACTTGAATCTGTAAGCAGACAGTAAACACTTATAAATGGTGTTAGAATAAAAAGGCTAGGGCAGCCTCACTAAGACCTTAAATCCTCTCTTAGGAGAGAGGGGACAGAAAATGACTTCCCCATGTGGCCTGTAATGCCTGTGTACTACCTAGCATGGTGCCTGAGTTATGCAAATGCTCATATACATTTGCATCGTTTCGCAGCTTTGCCTTAACTCTCTCTGGCTTCAGCCATCACCAACTTGGACCATACACATTGGCCACCCTAGCGCCATTTGCTCAAAAAAGGTGCTATTTTTATCTTTTTTTTTTCTACACAATTTATAAAGCAGTCTCAGTAATGTTCCTACTCCATGTGCAAGAAGACCAAGGCTGGAAATTTGGGTGACTTGCCCAGAACTATGGGTGAAATTAGAAGAGCTGGTGTCAGAACCCACATGGACTGGTAGGAAGCCTGGGGCTTGCATCCTATTGCCTCCGTGCTGTGTGACTCCAGGTTGCTCTCCTCTGAAGGTTATTCTCATCTCTCTTGCCCCAGGTGCTACTGAAGGACTCTCAGATGTTGACTCCCTGCCACAACTACGTAAAACTGCTGAGAAGGTTCATGAAGTGAACATGGCCCATCTCTCAGTGAGAGTTTGGTAAAGGTCTAGCAACTAAGATTACCAGAGCCAAGAGAAGCATCTCCACCAAACTTTGGGAAAGTAGAGCTTGCTTGCCTCCAGGTATCCCGCGAAGCCTTCCTGCAGGCAAAGGAGACTAGGCTGCTCTCGCCATCCACACTGGCAGGCTGTGACAGGAGGCTTGCCAGGCTCTAACAGCTGCCCTCAAGTTTCAATACGTCTAGTACCACTCTATTTATTGAACTCCTGGCTGTGCCTGCGGCCTTGTCAGCTGCTGCTGAGTCAGAGGGTAGGTAGTTAATTAAAGTCATGGTGGCACTGTAGAAATGAAGGACTGGGAAGGTAGCCAGTCATAGCAGCTCTTCTTACTGGTTCCACCTCCAGGTCTCAGCAAACGACACAACCAGTCCCTGTGGGAAGGCCCATCCCTCCTGGAGTGTACAGCTCCAACAGTGTGGCATTGGACTTTATGAAGCTGTGCTCTTGAACGGAGAAATTTGAAGTTCCATGTAATGAAACAAATCACTGACAAGAGCCTGTGGTCATGGTTTAAAGGTGAGTTATAATATTACTGAATTGCATCAGGGACCAAACTCTGCTTCTGGACTGACACACACAAGGAACAGTGGGGCATTGAGAACCAAGGTGCCTCTAGCTGCACTTGTTAGATTGGATTCTCATCTCTCTTGTCCCAGGTGCCACAGAAGGACTCTCAGATATTAGCTCCCTACCACAACTAGGTAAAATTGCTGAGAAGGTTCATGAAGTGAATATGGCCCATCTCTTGATGAGAGGTCGGTAAATGTACCCTCAAACAGTACTCACGAGCTATCCTGGAATCTGGGCCAGAGGTAGTGGCCAAGGCCAAGGTGGAGGGGTCCTTTTCACCCCTAAACCCCTGATATAATATGGGATGTGATCATTCCCAGGCAGCAGGCTGTGAGGTACCACAAGTGTGTGAGTAGCTGAGCTTATATGGCCATGGGGAGAGGCCCAGGTGGGGAGGAACAGCAAATCACCCAGGTTGTTCTAGCAGGTTGAGGTATCCAACTTGCTATTAGAGAGTGAAAGGAAGCATCTGTCACCAAACCTCACTGATTCACGGACAGTCATGTGGACCAGAAAAATGTCAACTATCCCTGCCAGGCAGTCCCAAGAAGTCTGATCTTGTGGGAGGAATGGACCCTTCGCATGTTCTCATTGGGCTACTCTCCAAGATTTAAGTGTAACATGTACCACTTCAAATGATGGGCAGTTTTATGGAAGTTAGTGAATATTCTAAAAGTTCATGTGATGTACAAGAATGTATCACTACTCTTTGGAAACCTCCTCAGGTCTCAGCCCCTTACTGGCCCTCTTCCCTCCTGCCATTGGCTGAAAATTGGGAGAAGGTGTCTCTGGGTCTTTGTTTCCGTACATGAAAAATGGCTATGCTATTCCACCCCTGAATTGTGATTATGACAGTCGAATGAAATGGTCTCCAAATTTCCCTCAGTATCTATGAGAGAATGACTTCAGGACTCCCCACCAAATCCCTACCAAAAATCCTACAGTGCTCCCTTTCCCCAGAGTCTTCATAATCTTCCTGTCATAGTGACTTTTCATATTGGGTCAAAAATAGTCTTACAAGAGTAACTTAAGGAAGACAGGGTTTATTTCTGGCTCACAGCTCAAGCTAGGTCGGCATGGTCATGGGGGCAGAAGCTTAAAGGGGGTTTCACAGTGCATCCACACTCAGAGAAAAAAAGAGCAAGGCTTGCTTCTGTTCACCTCCTTTCTTCCTTTGTATATGGCTCCAGATCCCATCCCAGGAAATGGTGCCACACATAGGTCTTCCCACCTCCAATAACCCGATGCAGATAATTCCCCACAGGCTTATTGAAGATCATTCTAAGCTTCATCAAGTTGACCATCGTGATAAATCATCACACTCCGTGTGTATTTTAGATCCTCTCTATTACACGCAATGCCCAGTATAACATATAGTTACTATACTGTATTATTTAGAGACTATACAAACAAAAGGTTGCCCAGATAGAAATTGTTAGAATCTTTTTCATTCACACTTTGTTGGATCCATGGACACAGAATCCAGATGCGGTTGGCCTCATTTGTTGCACTTTGCATTTCAGTCTTGTAATGCTCCATCCACTGATGCACTTTGTGCTCGTTTTTCTTAATTTGTCTTCCTTCAATGAAGTAAGTTTCCCATCTTTTCAGTGGCATAACACAAAATTCTCAGCATGTCATCTAGGTAAGAAGTCAGGTGGTTAACCTATTGTATCCATTAGTGCCTGATTAAGACTCTAAGAAGTACGTCTCTTTCTGTCTTTTTTTTGCTTTTTAATGTCTATTACCACACGGGGAAACAATGGATAGCATTGTGAACTTAGCTGCCCTATTTATCTAGGAATGAAATTAATGAATAAAGTAGCAAATTTGGAGCTAAACCCCCAAGTAAAATGACGGCAATTGTCTGTGCACAGCCTGCACTTAGACTCATTGACGTTTTGTGTAAGTCTTAACTGATTCATCTCTTAAGTGAAATCACAGATAAAAACCATATTTATGAAGCTTAAAATCCACAGTTGCACTCAGTCATTCAGCACAGCCAGGGTTCCCCTGGAGAAAATTAACTGCTGCTGAAAAGAAGAGAAACAGAAGTGTGCCTGCCATTCTACACAATCTGCAGCTTTGGGCTCAATAGTACTGACACTTTTAATTTCTTCTTGAACTGCAATGGAAGCAAGGGCACTTAGCCACCCATTTTTCATGGTTTCAGTCTTTGAAATCTGGCAGGAGCTGAGTAATGGAGGGGTGATATCCTGACTTCTGAAACAGTTTCTATAAAGGGCAGCTCTTGAGTAACACTGGGAAGCACTTGATTCTCAGAACTTTCTTATGCCTTGATATTTTAAAAGAAGTAAAATTTCTGGGTGGAACATAAGATGCTGAAAGGCAGGGACTATCCATTCCATTCTAACAGTCAGCATTGGCCTAGCCTTCTGTCAGCAGCAGACTTCAGGTAGCCAAAAATAATGTCTTTCACACACACACACGCACACACACACACACAGAGAAAGAGAGAGAGAGACAAAGAGAGAAACAGAGAGGCAAAGACAGAGAGAGACATATTTATATGAATATATATTTAACATATATAGTGTAAGGATTTCTATTGTGTAGAAAGAAATATCATGAACAAAGAAAGTCAGAGAAGAAAGAATTGATTTGGCTTACACATCCATACTGATGTTCATTACTAATAGAAGTCAGGGCATAAACTCAAACAGGGTAGGAACCTGGATGCATGAGCTGATGCAGAGGCCATGGAGGGATGCTGCTTTCCAGCTTGCTCTATATGGCTTGCTCAGCCTGCTTTCGTGTAGAACCCAGGATCATCAGCCCAGGAGTTGCCCGACTCACAACAGGCTGGGCCCTCCTCTACCAATCACTAATTAAGAAAATGCCTTACAACTGGATCTTATGGAAGCAGTTTCTCAATTGAGATGCCATCCTGTCAGATGACTGTAGGTTGTATCAAGTTGACACCATTTATATTATACAAAAATTACATGTAGTTATATGTTAATAATAATATATTATATATTCACATGCATTGGTTATACAGATCACTATAATTCACTGATATTTTCACACATACATACATACATTTTATGATTTGTTGATTGCCACTGAACCTTGTATCCTTGACTATTTCCTTCCGAGTCCATAGAAATCTTTCTTCCTTTCATGGCTTCTTTTTTTACAAATACGAGAATATCGTTTGTGATACATTTTATCTTTATTTTACCCCCCCCCACAACTCTCTCTCTCTCTTTCTCTCTCTCTCTCATGCGACTTTCAGAATAATACTCTCATGTTAGAAAGTAAACCACCTAGAGGGACAAGGGGCTACAAATAGTGTTGTATCTATTCTATTTTTAGTATTGGATCTTACACAAAAAATTAGTTATCTTCTAGAATTTTAAAGTGTTGTATAGGTGTATTCTCAAGATGTGTCTAATTTTTTAATTAAGTATTGAGACAAATATCAAAGTATTTGATCAAGTATTGAGTATTTAGAATTCTAAAAATAAAAACTAGATTCTGTCCAATTTGGAGCAGACTCTACCATGGTACCTCCTTTCATTTTTTTCGCATTTGACATCCTCTTTACTTTTCTGGTTTTAAGCCTTGAAGTGTTCATGTCTTCTCTCTGACCTAAATACTCTCATCAGAAATATGAGGCATAGTTGAGCTGTTAAGAAACCCGAGAAAATCACTGGAAGATGGACCTGAGCATTTCTTTTCATAACTACCTGAAGTGGAAACGTCTAGTTTCTTTGGAAAGTCAGTTATGCCAAATGATGTTTTGCTGGAACATACAGGTGCAAAAGCAGGCTTGTGAAAAGACATGTAATGAAGGAGTATAAACATGACTCCACAGACAGTGGGAGTGAGAACATTGTTTTGGTTTGCTCCGCCTCACTCTTCTTCACTAAAAACTCACATGTGTTGGTTTGCATTATAGCATTGATGAGTTCTGCTCATGGTAATGCTGCCATTGAGAGAAACTTGTCAAAATCCCTGCTTGTGCAGTTCCTGGTACTTCTTGCCACTTCAGCAGCCTTAGGATGGTTGGTGAGCCTTGCAGATTCTTCAGTATTGAACTATAGCTGTTGGTTCGTGCCTGGTGTCTGCCTGTGGATAGGACTGGTTTGCAGCTGCTGATTTGTGTTTGGTGTTTGCCACAGGACGGAACTGTTGACAAAGAAGATTGAACTAACCCTCAAGAATTATTGCTTAATAGGTTCACTTCCCCCATATCTTAATAATTTTTCTCTTCTACTATCTCTGGTGAATAGTGGACAAAAGGAGAGGTTGAACCCTTATTAAAATAGGCTGCAAAAAATTTATGCCTACAACTACCCAAGACATTGTATGTTCTCATATATAAGAGGACTATGTCAGTATCACAAGGCTCTCTCTCTCTTTGTGAGTGTTCTGGCTGTGGGCTCTCAAGTGATTGAAGAACAGATATTTAGTTTAGGATGCTAAAGATGAGGGCTTGAGGACAGACAGGGAAATGACAAAGGCAGTTAGTAACTCCTAGGAATTCATGGGGGCTTGCTTTATCAGATCTCAAATGGAGCTAGTTTGTGTAGCAGGAGCTACTTGGCAATTCTTGGAGACATAGGACTACACAATAGTGGAGATCCTGCAACCTATAAGGCAGTTTTGCACACATGCATGTGTGCATGTGTGTGTGCACGCGTGTGCATGTACACATGGACACACACACACACACACACACATCAGTGGTGCTGAGCTTGAGATCTCATTGCTTAAGAAATGATAATCAATCTCACTGAGACTTTCCTGGAAGAACAATAGGGAAGGCTAAATTATTTCAACTTGAATTGAATACCATCATACTAAGGAGGGCATGCAGTTGAAGGAGCTTGCTTAGATTCTAAATTACTTCCCTTCAGGGCTGTATTGGAAAATGGAGCTGAGAAAAAAACCACATCTTCCTTGGAACTGGGGTTATTAAGCTTCTGTAATCTCCTCTACCCCCAGCATCCTGCCCTCCCTGAGAGTCCTTCTCTCAGGATAGAATTTGCTATTCTTGAGAAATCATCACACACACTGGAAAAAATGATAGCAGTGCAAAACACAACTCCCTTGAGTAAAATTAATTTAGGTCTGTAAAATTTAAATTGAAAAAAATGTCTTTTTAAAATTTTTTTTTTTTAGATTTTTACCTTGTAATAAATGTGGCTTCCATGGTATCCCTAGGAGAGAGTTGCCAAGGAAACCAAAAGCTCTCCTCACTGCTGATGGACTCCATCCCATGGATTACCATTATGGCCCATCAGTCATTTTGAGAGTTAGAGACACCACAGCGAACAAAATGATGACTTTATCTGTTTATCCCAGGAGAACAGTTTGGAGAAATAGATTTACCCAATGCCATCAGAAGATTAGCGAATGACCTCTCTTGGTAATGAAACAGAAAATGGATGTTGCTCACAGTAATGCCACCTTTGAATACATTTCCAAGTCCTTAATACTGTTATTACAAAGATGCAAAGTATAGCTTTCTGTATACTGAAAGACGAGAGCACAATACTGACTGTTAGTGAGACCAATTATATACTTGTTATCCATACTCATTGTTTGGAGCACACTGCGTTAACTAAAATATAGCCTTTGTATAGTTTTTACAAAAGCTTAACCACCCCAACTCCCCCCCAAAATCATGAAAGTCTCCCACAGAGTGTCAGGTACAAGAATATTTTTTAGGGAATTTATTACTAGTGTGATTATATTTGGAATAATACAACAAACAATGGCTAGAAAAAAAGGTTTAAGCCAATGTGGGGGTTGGGTTTAACTTGCTCAAGGCTGTTCAGTCATCCAGCATGTCTCAGTTCACCTGTGCCCATACCAGGGTTGACTCTTCTTGTATCTAAAATAGGAGAAGATCAGAAATTAATGAGCTCATGACCCTAGGGATCCACCTCTTTGTTATACATGATTAAACATGGAAGCATAACAATCACAAACATGATGAGTTCTGTTATCTCATTTGTGTTCAGCCTGGTGTGTGAGAGATTGAAAATAAAAGTCAGGATTTTCCTGCCCTTCTGCCTTTTTCCCAGGTTGATGAGCCAATTCTTTTCCAGATATCATACCTCTCACTTCACAAGGAAAGCTGAAGAGAGCAAGAATACATTGATCAGAGGGGATGGTAATCCTGAGTTTCAAGTTCAAAAGCCTTTGGGGAACATAGTAAATAGAACAAGATAAGCAGAAAAGAATGGCTTCATAATTATCAAAATTATAATACTTCCGAGAGTAAATTGGGATCCTGAAAACAGCCATAGTGGTACAAATCACAGAAGCTAGAACTGACCTGGCAAACATGGGCATCATGCAGGCTTGTTCAAAGTAGGGGGTAAGACAACCAGAAGCTAGCCAGGATTGAACCAAATGGGTCAGTGGACTGAAGGACATTTATGAGGGTGGGTGGTATGGAAAAGAATATAAAACTCATAGGGGTGGTGATTAGCAATGGAAGAGTACAGGCAGCAGGAATTCCCACTATTGAGCAGAATAAGCTGGAGGGGTAAAAGAGGTAGGACACACAGGAATACTGATGTTCAGAGAACTATCTCTGCCTCCTCTGACTTTTGATCAGTGTGTGCTACCTATTGACCAAAGCCAACTTGGAGCCAGAAAACAAAGTAGTCTCGATAGAGATCTAAAAGGAAGCCAGTTTCTTACAAACCAGAGAAGTAGATAGGATGGGTTTGGGAACAGAGTTGTACAAAAGTGTCAGTACCCTGGCAGTACTTTGAATCTCTGTCTATTAGGCATTCAATCTTGTATCTTGGTTTGTCAACTGTTATTGTGATAAACACCATGGTCAAAAGCAGCTTGAGGGAGAGAAGTGTCCTTTTCATCTTCACTTGCATGTAACAGTCTGTCATTGAGAAGTCAGGGCAGACTTAAGGCTGGGCCTAAAGCAGAGTCCGTGGAGGAATCCTACTCATGGGCTTGTTCTCTAGCCCATGCTCAGTTAGCTTTGTTATATAACCCAGGCCCACCTGTGCAGGGAAGGTGCCACTGATGTTGGACTGATCCTTCCCACATCAATCACTAATCAGGACAACATCTCACAGACAAGGGTGCATATCAATCTGGTCTTGGAAATCCCTCAATATTTTCAGATGGCTCTAGGCTGTGTCAAGTTGACAGATGGAGCTAACCCAAAAGGCTGTAGAGGGTCATGTTCTCAGATGGCTTTCTATCACCTGGGTACCCATGGAAGGAGCTACTGCACATACCCTTGTCTGACTTCTCACTGGTGCTCCCAACTCCAGTCTCCCTCCTCTGGGCTTTTGAAACATACAAAAATCTTCTTTATCTTTAGGTTCCCTTCACAATCTCCATCTTTTGTTTTTCCATTGCACTGTAACATATTAGAAACAATCACAAAGTACCCATCATGCCATCCCACCACAGTATCTATCTGTGACTCTGAATATATGCACCATTTCCTATTTCTATGGATATAATTTTGTACTCCTTCTTCAGAACCCACCCCTTTGGTAAATTATCTATTACTTGTCATAGTTTCCTTACTTAAAAAAAAAACAATTCTTACCCTCTAAACACTTCTCTTTAGATAACACATGCATTTTTCTGTTCCCTTAAACAATATCCCTTAAAGTTAGCAGCTTAACTTAGTCACAGACTTACAGTATGGCCATGTTTAGGTAGTTAATGTCTGTTACACCAGTAGAAATGTGGCAGCTCAAAAGTTGGTGTCATGAGTCATCTAGGACTAAGCCATTCACATATAAGGAGGATTATTCTAGATTTCCAGTGAAAACACATGGGTAGCCTTTAGCCCTGTTATGTAGCTCTTTGGATTCATCACTATTTGGAGGCAACATTACCAAAAGAGCCCAGGGGCTAGCTTCATTGCCTTTTCTAACTTGGACTTGGGGATCTGCTGTGTTCTACTCATGGTAGCCATCCCAAAGCCTTTCCAGCACTAAGGGAAGGAAATACAGACCCTGTTGTAGATGAGTGAATCCCAGTCCCATCATACCCTAGAATGAAATACATAGGTGCATCCATATTTGAAAAGTTAAAAACCCCTCCCTCAAAGAAAGTGATGTATGTATTTACCTTGAGGAGAACAAAACATAGAAAGGCAGTAGTGGAAACAAAACCTATCTGGTGACCCAAAAAGCCTTTAAACAAGAAGAACGTGACTGGACTAAGGAAGGGAAGGATAAAGGAAGCAGGGAACGAATTCAAAATTTATGTTCCTCGATTAGAATTGGGCTATATTAATATACTAAATGACTCCAAAGAAAATGGAAGAAGAGTAAGGAACACACAAATGGACATATTCACAGGTCTGTAAAGAGAGTTTAGGATTAAGAGCACTCACTCCTCTTCCACATCACACACAAATTAGTTCCCATCACCTATACTTGGGTAACTCACTACTGCCTGTAACTCCACCCTCTTCTGAACTCCATAGGCATCTGCATGGCATGTCACACACACACACACACACACACACACACACACACACACACACACAAGGAATGGACATTTTCACCTGCTAAAGCACAAATGTCCTCAGGAGAGTGTATTTCTATTTCTTCCTAGTATCCCCAAGAGTCTTGGACTCCCTTTTGGGTTCTATCTGAAAGTGGAGTTGCATGTTTATTGATATTATTTTAAGTACTCATATCTCAAATAGATGCCTAGGCAGAATAGGAATACTATATGAAATAAGACTATATGAAATAAGGAGTACTATATGAAATTGACTAGTAGGTTAAACCTCATCGTGTGATAGAATAAAATCCAGAATTTTGCCTCTGTTTCTGCAGAGAACATGCAGGCAGTCTATTTTAGACATAGGCTGGAGTCAACACAAAGTCACTTGACTTTCTTTTGGACACATATATCACTACCACCTTCTCTCTAGCAAGAGTGGGCTGTATTCTTTCATAACTACTATTGGGACTTCAGAGAAACAACAGTACCACAGCCATAGTCCACTGGCTCTAAATATGTGGGCCAAGACCCCTTTGGGGTTAGAACAAGCCCTTAAGAGGGGTTGCCTAAGACCTTCTGCATACCAGATTTTTACATTATGTTCCATAACAATAGCAACATTATGGTCATTAAGTAGCAATGAAAATAGTTTTATGGTTGAGGTCACACAGCATGAAAAACGTTATTACAGGGGCTTAGCATTAGGAAGGTTGAGAACCACTCCCATAGTCCATCATATATCAATAAAAACTGTCCATATATACTACATTAAGCTCCTGTCTTTTCATAAACATACATGAAAGGCCACTTGCTTTAAAATCAGACAGTTCTCAGCTCTAGCTTCAACTCTGTTGCTTTCCAATTGTTTGACCATTAACAAGCTGTTTAACCACTGATGCTTAGTTTTCTTCTCTGTAAAACGATAATAAAGACTATATGTCATAGGGATTACTGTAAAGACTAAATGCTACACCAAGAAAGTAATGCAGACACATCGCAGGTGTTTAATGAATTGTCATGACAGTTATTATCCATGGAAGGACTAAGATCTCACACTATTTAGCAGCCCATTGCTCAGTTCTTAACATCTGGCACTAGGCATCCAGCATGCTCGAAAACAATGCCACTGCCTGCTGGCCTGGTCATGTTGCATCCTTTCATGGCTCAGTGACTTAACATTTAGAAGACGGAACTTTCACAGTGAGAGCAAGTTGAAAACTAAGTAAAGCTCCAGAGAGCACTTAGGCACAAACCAGCTTAGATGCAGGTGGATTTCTCAGCTCTGCCTGCCAGCTGGATAGCTTTTGCATTCTGCCCATACGAAACTATTCTGTCCCAGAGGTTTTTGCAAATTCACCAGAACTGAATGCATGTCAGAAACTCAGGGAGAGATTAGTTTTGAAAAGCTGACATTTTGGTACGTATCAAAAAAGCCCGGAGCAAATGGGGGTCTAAGAAACACTTTGAAGGCCTTCATAGGGTCAGTGAGAGCTGTCACTAGACGAAACCTTGCAAGTAGAAAGGGAAGTACAGAAGGTCATACAGGTCATCCAGATACCAGCAAGTCTGCAGGCCCTTGGAAACACCCAGTTGATTGAATTTTTTTTTTTTAAAGAAAAGTTCTCTGTAGTCTTCTATCAGATAGTTCAATACAGCTTAGTTTAATGCATTCCTACTGATATGTCAAAATCTAATCTTTTCCTGAGAGCTCCCCCCAATAAAGGTGGCTTTCTTCTTGCCATCAGCTGTGGCCTTGTTTCATGGAGTACCCCACAGATGGCAGGCACTGTAACAGATTTTACACCATGACTTCATTTCTTCCTAACGTTTTATCATTTGTGGAACAGATATTAACTGACTTTCTAAGAGGTGTCAGTTGCAAGGTACCTTTTTACTTTGAGCCCCTCACGCTTAAAGAAGGGGAGACACCTTGTGTCAAGCCCTTTAGGGGATGCATACGGGATTCAAAACCTGTAAGAAAGTACCTACTTCCCAAATTGTTTCCAGGAAAATGTGATTCCTGGGAATTAGAGGGAGGGGGCTGATGGTGGTGGTGTCATCAGTATTGATGGTTTATGTTGAGTGCCAACTTGATGGGATTTAAAATCACTGTGGAAACAAAACTCTGGTCTGTCTTGGGGGAGGGAGGAATTTTTAGATTAGGTTAACTGAGGTGCAAAGGCCCTGCCTAAATGTGGACAACACCATTTCGTGGTCTGGGCTCCAAGACCAAACCAGGAGAAAACAAGCTGCATGCTAGTATTTCATCTCTCTGCTTTCTGAGTGCAAATACAAGGTAAGCAGCTAACCCATGCTTCTGCCACCACGCCATTCCTAGTATTGTGGACTATATTCTCAAACTAGGAGCCAAAGCAAACCCTTCCTGCTGTAAGTTGCTTTTGCTGGGTATTTTGTAGCAGCAAGACAAGTCATTGATACAAAGAGCTAATTCCCTGCATTAACTAAAAGAAACACAACCTAGTTAAAGTCTGGAGGTCTAGAGATTCTGCTTGGCTAATAACTACTGTTCATGATGTTGGAGATGTCATTGAGTTTATGTCCTTTATATTTTTATTGTCATAACAAACTGCTAAATGTTTTGTAACCTGCCTGTTGATGTTTCTGTGAGAATTCAAGGCCATAAAATAGCAGTATGGATAAAAATACCAATATGTCACCCTAATGAGTGTACACAGGGACTTAGACACAAGTCAAGGGAATAAGAAGCAAAGATATTGTTTTTCTTTCAGGTGAGTTGTAGAGAGGTATGATTGTATGAGAGAGAGGCAGTTCTGAAAATGTCCTGTTTTTAATGTTCTTAAAAATTATACATGAGAGAAATGACTTTGAAAATAACAGATACACTATTTCATCGAGTGTGGTTTCAGCACCCAATCCTCTGCCTATGCTGAGGTCCAGGGAAACAGTGAAAGCTGAGGTCGGTGAATACACTGAGCATCCAAAGAACCTCAGATCTCCAGCAGCCTGCTGTTCTCCTCGGAAACATCATTGGTGGAGTTCCTTGGATCTGCTAAGATGATGGGCATGCCAGGGAATTCACTACTGTGTAAAACTGTGATCCTGGAAGTCACATTTGTCACAACCTGTTCGCCTGCAGCTTTCACACAGTGGCCTCATGAAGGGTGCTTGTAACTATTTTCTTGCTCTCTTTAAGCTTGTGATTTTTCACATAAATGTACCAGTATTAAATTCTATTATATAGTTATTCAGTCTTAAGGTTACTGTTCTAGGATAAAATAAATACAATAAAGTACAATAAATAATACGTTTTTTTCTTTCTGACATATATCAATTTTTACTTACTAGATTTCAACATATGGTCCCATTTTAGTGCCTTTAACTATCCATAGGCAACTTTATTTTCACACTTTATTTGGCTTAAAAGTACAAAATACAGAGGACGGAGTGATGGCTCAGTAGTTAAGAGTACTTCTTGCTTTTCAATTGCCAGGAACCATGTTTGGTGGTTTACAACTTTGTGTCAGTCCAATTCCAGGGGACATGACACCCTTTTCTGTCCTCTGAGCACCTGTGTATAATATGGCATATACTCCCACAGATACACATGTATACATATAAAGGAAAATAGAGCCGAGAAGGTGGCTCACTTGTTTCACAGTACTTGAGTTCAGATCCTCATGCCCTCATAAAAAGCAAGGCGTGGTGGTGAGCATCTGTAATGTCAGTGATGGGTTGGAGGAGACAGGACTGTCCTTGAAGCCCACAGCTACCAATTGTCTCCAGACTCAGAGAAAGATCTGTCTTAAAAAACTATGGTGAAGAATGAACCATTATCAATCTTTGGCCTTCAGAGGCATGTGCACACACTTCCACAAACACTTGTATACTTACATAGGTGTGTACATGAACATATAAAATACAAAATAACTCAAATTCACTTAAAAGCATGGTCCTTCATAATATCCGTATGAAATTCCAGTCCTCTTTTCCTCCACCATGTTCCCTTCCAAGACCATCTAAGAAGCAGCAGCTGTAAACAGACTGATCTAACAATTGGTAGGTTTTTTTACTAGTAGTTTTGTAGAAAACTACACGTTTTCCTCTCGTAAGTTTTCTTCTTGTTATAACAACACAGATGCGTGCAGATTCTGTTTGCTGTTTGTGGACAACGGGACACAGTATTCTGTGAAAGAAGAAAAATGAGACGATGTAGAATGGTAGCGACTGGGGAAACTGAGGCAACCTGCTGCATCTAAGACCATGACTTCCCTGTTCTGCAGCATTGTTGCCTGTCATCATGAAGGCTCCCCTGGCTTCTAAATTGATTATTCCATGAGAAGTCAAAAACCCAGGTTCACATATGTTAACTGTTGTCTTTTAAACATTGACAAATACATTAACATTCTTAGGAAAAATACTAGGCAGTGGGATATCAATTTGAAACCTCCTTTACCAGCATTAGTCAGCTTCTTGTTGCCTTTCATGTAGATTATATGACAGGTATTGTTCCAGGACTATACACATACAACTGCAGAGTATTTAATTGCATAGCTGTACCTTTCTCCATGTCTTTATTATTGATTCAGGACTCCACAGATGGGAGGCAGAGAGACAGATCATTGATTATGAGTTCTTGCTGCTCTTGCATAGGACCTGAGTTTGGCTTCTAGTATCCATGTTGGACAGTTCATAGCCATATGTAAACACAGCCCCAGAGGATCTGACACCATCTTTTTTAACCTGGTATGTACATTCAAGTGGACCTAGCCCTTTTTCTCATACCTATTCATAAATAAATACAAAGCAAAAAAAAAAATCTTTAAAAAATCTAAGCAATCCCCAAAACATTTAAGTACAAAATTACATTTCTTGAATATGTTTCAACATTCAATCTTTTTATTAATTTTAAAGCAATTTTCATAACAATTTTCTTGCCATACTTTTCCCAGAATCGTTTTTTTCCTTACTTATCACTTCCAGGAAAAATTCATTTAAAGTAGTTATATAGAAACATGACCATATGCTGGAGCATTTTAGTTCATAACCATTAGCACAGTCTACTTTCACTTTCCCAGGAGTCCCACTGGGAAAATACGCTGCACGGATACCAATTACCAAATTCCTATGAACCACAGAACCACGGGGTTTGCATTTTATCAGTCTGCTCTATTCTTTTGCTTCTATTTTACATCCTTGAGTACATTCTACATATAAAACTCTATACTCTAATGTTATAATTAATGCTGAAACGTAGATATTATGTGATATTGTTTACAATATCTTATAGATATATGGGTAGCTACTTTTTGCGTTCTCATTTGCTGAAAAATAAACACCCCAAATTTTAAAAATTTAGTTATTTCCAGTTATTAATAGTATAAATCTCATTGAAATACATGTCTTTAGGCAAAAGACCCCTGTCTTTATTTCCATTAATAGGATTCCAAAAGATAGAATTTCCAAAGGAAAGCTTACAAGTCTTCTCAAGACTCTTGAATTGAAATTAGACTTCTTGTACCAGAGGCTAAAAATGCCTAATATTCTCTCCAGTTGTGCTGAATGTGTTTCTGGAAGCACCCACCCTCCAAAATTGCATATTATCCTTTTAAGTTCTATTAACCTGATAGGTCCAACAAGTAAGGTTGAAAATTGTTTAGATGATATATTAACAATCTAAAAATATTATTAAATTATTTTGATATTTCTCAGCTTTAGACTACATTTTGTCTCTTCCCCTTATTTTATGTGAAATTATGCTTTTCCTAATTTTTAAAATGAACTGTTTATTTATTAAGAATATAAGCACCACAGGACTGGAAAATCTTCAGTGAGAGTGTCTCCTAGATATAACAGGAACGCTTTACACATAAGATAGCAACAATATGGCTGCCTAAGTAAGACCTGAACAAGGACCTCCACTAGGTTCACTATCACATACATATATATGTATATGTTTGTGTGTGTGTGTGTGTATGAATGATATATATCACATACAACAAACACATACAGTATATGTATGAGATATGTGTTGCATGCAGACATGAGGTTGGGTATGCTTGCACATGTATGCACATGGGTATAGAGGCCAGAGATTGATATTGGGCGTGGTTCTTAATTGTTCTTAGCCTTATTTTTTAAATACAAGGTCTGTCACTGCACCTGGGCTTGTTGATTCAGCTACATTGGCTCGCCAGTGAGCTCTAGGAATTTGTCCTTGCTAATGTGGAATGGTGAGCTCTCAAGGGACCCCCCCACACACACACACTAAAAACTACAGGTGACTAAGGAAGGCTGAGTGTGGGACAAAGAGTCTTTCCCAGAGGAGAGCACACTTAGCCAATTTCCCCCATTAGCTTAAGAAACAAAATTCCTCTCATTCCTATTTCTTGATTTGAATGTTATTTTCTTCTTTCTCTTAATATTTCTTATGCTTTTTTTTAAAAAAAACAAGTGCACTGCTAAGTAAGGTCATGTGATGTATGACTGGCATTTAACAGGAAGGTAGCACTTACATTTTGCCTTGTTCTCTTTAGGAAACTCTATTGCAGCTGTTGGTTAGGTATTTAATAGCGTGCCTTGGTTCCAAGGCAGTCATGAAAAGGTACAATTGAAAACGTAAATAATGAAGAATAAATTGTTTTCTTCTTACTTCATTTTTCAGATGGAGAAATGTGAGTTGTTGCTTAGGCAAGAAGCATTTCTGGTTTTACCCAAACAATTTTGATGTATAGATATTGGGGGCTATGCAAGAAATCAATTGATGTGTTGAATTATTAAACTCTGATGTTTTCCAAGTACCTACGTGCAGTATCTGACATCTGCAAAATGAGTTCTAACCCAAAATATTTCTTTGAGTTGTTAACCAGAACTCAGTGACACAGACTAGCATAACTTTGCAATGCAAAAGAAAATGCCAGGCAAACTCCCTACTGCGACTATGGACTATTTATCACAGTTTGTTGAAGTGGTGAAGTGCATAATTTTTTGATCCAAATGACACATTCAATTATCTTTAAAAGTTTCTATCACGGTACTCTTTCCAGCTATTTATTTGGTACAAAAACGTAATCTATAATTATAGATATTTCATGTGCCCTGTATCAAACACTCAACAATCTCGTTCCCCAGGCTTTCTGTCTACGACACAAACTGAGAAAAGAAAATAAATGCTTAGCAATCAAGACTTGCAAAGTGGCCATGAGGGGCCGTCAAGACACTGACAGCTGAATACAAGGAGAAGAAATATGTGCAGCATAGCCTGGGGTCTAGGCTTGCCTAGGAAATGATTTGGTGTGTAATCATGGGTTTGCAGATGTCTGGGGCTGTCGGGATCCTTGTGAGCATTAATTTGGTGCTTCTACTGGATAGCTTTTAGCTATAACAAGGAGAAATCTCCCAAACTGTATCCATGTCTTGAAGATTCAAGGCTATCGGAAAGGAGAGGCCAGGTTTAGTATTGCCTTGGTTACTAATGGGTTTCAGCCAAGTAATTGTGGACTCTTTCCTGAATATATAAAAGATCACTAACATTGTCTGAATTCATGTGATGTCAATGAGATCACAATGTATGGTTAAAAATATATGGTACTCATTTACATTCCTTCTTCACTCCTTCCACTAAGATGTGGAAAGGCAGACTATCAACTGTCAACTAATTGAGATATTTATCAATGTTTCCCAGTCTTAAAATGGGTGATTTCTTTTTATTCTCTCTCTCTCTTTTCTCTCTTTTCTCTCTGTCTCTTTCTCCCCATATATAATATATATAATCTCACCTATATGCCCCTTTATATACACATATATGTGTATTATACTTATAATATATATAACTCTATATACAACAAACACATACAGTATATGTATGTGATATGTGTTGTATGCAGACATGAGGTTAGGTATGCTTGCACATATATACACATAGGTATAGAGGACATAGTTTGATATTGGGGCTAGTCCTTAATGGCTTTTAGCTTTATTTGTTCAATACTAGGTCTCTCATTGAACCTAAGGCTTGTTGATTCAACTACAATGGCTGAACAATGAGCTCTTGGAATTTGTCTGTCTCTCTCCTTCTTTGCCATCACTGGAGTTACAGATGCAGACTACAAAGCCCAGCATGTATGTGGTGATGGGGATCTGAACTCAAATCCTTATGCTTGCCTGGAAGGCACTTTATAAAACAAGCCATCTAAATAGCCCTTATGTTATTAACTGAATAGGGATGTTCAAGCCTGGTAAGATAATTTTTCTGTTGATGTATGTTTTTAGCTTTGATGGTAGCCATTAGTATATTGTTCAGACCCTTCTCTCCTCCCTGCATGCCTTCTGAGGAGAGAGAAATGGCAAGGAGATTGTACTTCTGAATGATGTCTGACAATTACCTTCCTTTTCTTTTGACCTGATAGCTTGCTCCCAACTTCCACATCATGTGTCCTGTATTTAGAATTCTAGGAGGGAATGCCTAACACCTAGAACCTAGTTTTTTGTTGAACAATCAAGCTGCCTGTCCTGTCACAAGCCAAAAGATCGATTTTGAAGTTCAGTGCCAATATCTATGAGTTACTTTTGGGGTGAAGTGATTCTTGATCTTAGCTTTTCCTCAACCGGATGTCATCAACTGATTGTGTCAAATGCTATTCTGTTCTATTGAAAATGCCTAACACTGACTGTTATGAAGCAAAGAATTGTTCATTTATGGAAAATGTTTAATAGAATAAGAAGAGCTCAACAGAATGTCTTTTCCTCTTCAGATTAGTCAAACTGAAGCTCAGAGAGGTCTAGGAAGTATCAAGAGGTTAAATGAGTTAGCTAATGTTAACTAAGGAATGAGCTGTAATTGGCCACTCATTTAGTTTCTGACTTTCTTATTTCAAAGCTGACAGCAAGGATTTGCACAGCCCTGGTTACTGTCTCTAAAGTCACCACTAAAAAGCATTAATCACAGTTACTAAGCAATAGGAGAAAGCTTCACATTTCCTGCAAGAAAGGAAAAGGCAGGAGTTCCTGGCACACAATCAGCAACCAAACAAAATAAAAGAATCAATCAATGATTGTCTGTTGACCCAACAGTTATCTTCATCGTGAGTGAGTGTGAGTGTGTGTATGTGGTGTGTGTGTGTGAAGAGAGAGAGAGAGAGAGAGAGAGAGAGAGAGAGAGAGAGAGAGA
>NW_021604712.1:867392-881451 GCF_004785775.1 Grammomys surdaster | reverse complement strand
CTCTCTCTCTCTCTCTCTCTCTCTCTCCCTCTCTCTCTCTCCCTCTGTCTCTCTCTAGTAAATAAAAAGGGATAGGGATATAGCTCAGGGGTAGAGTGACTACCTAGCAAATGTGGCATCCTCCGTTCAGAGACAGAAAGAGATAGACACCAGAGCAGAAGACACAGAGGCACAGAGACAGAGTCATAGGGACAGGAGAGACACAGAGACAGAAACAGACAGAGACAGAGAGACAGACTGAGACACAGAAAGAGACTGAGGAAAGAAGGGAGAAAGTGAATGGAGGGAAGGAGAGAAGGAGAGGAAATAATTATTGCTCATCCATTATTCACTTCTTTTTTCAACCTGAAGTCAAGAAAATTTTCCTAGCCCCACAGAAGCTGTAGCTGGAGAAATGGAATACAAGTCCAGGTAACACCAGCAGCAGCAACCTTAGATGTGCTAGTGTCTTTGGCTTTCCTACTTCTCTAGTGACCCACCCAGTGTGTAAAGAGCATAGCCCAGGTAGTTAAAACTCCGTCTTGTTTACTGCATGTTCCTGAAATAAACACTTAGAAATAGAATCTTTTCCCTAGAAGCTTGGAGCTAAGCCCAGCTCAATGAGATCTCAAGGCAAAGCTGTCCAGTCAAGCCTACAGTAATAAAATCAACCTGCAAGGTTTAAAACATAATAATATGTATGCTTTTGTGATCCACTGAATTCTGGGAAGGCTTGTGAGACAGTCTTGTTGTATTAATAGCTGGTAATCTTAATAAATAACCTGTGGCATATATGACCAACTCTGATGACAAGTCTATTAGGTAGGTGACATTCTTAACATTGTCCTACAAATGAGAGAAGAAGCTCCAAAGGATTAGTAAGCTTACCCAAGAAGATATAATAACAGCAACTCAGGCACATAACTTTAATCAACCTTACTAATTTCAATATCATTATTATATCTCAATTCCGTTCATTCCAGACATGAGAGAATTTCAAGTCATACTTGAAACTTACCAAGGAGGTAATGCTTTGAGCATGAAACCAAACTACTGCCACTCAGCCCTTCTGTTTCATTTCCAACTGCTACCACACATAAATTGTTAAGGGTTGTATTTCAACCTTTGCCAAGAACAAGGCTGACTCAGCTCTTGGAAGTTCATCCCAAGAACTAATTGGTTAAGAATTCTCCAGGAGAAACAGACAACACAGCAACTTTTCAGATGACTTCCACAGTAAAATGACAAAATAGGAGAGGTATGTTTTGGCCACGGATACCCTGACTGAGATCATAGCTCTGATGTTTACTGTCATCTCTTGAATTCTCTGTGACCATGGAGATTACTGTCGTATGAAATGTCTCTAGTTTCAGAGGTGGCAAGAGAAACATCACAGGATATTCATATTTTAAATGAATGACAATCTTTCTTTTTCACAGGATCCTTTGGTGTTTTATTGTATTTTTGTACGTTTACCTCAGGGCTTCAAAACTGTCTCAGCAAGTTTCTATTCAATATTTCTGATAATCTCCATTTCTTATCAGGCAGAGAGAGACTTTCTGCTCAAACTCTGCCCATCATTTTCCAATACCATGATGCCGTCTTCGTGTCTCCTCTTCTCTGTTCTTAGAGCAATGAGGGGATGGATAACCTAAACTATAAGCAATTGGCTGGGTTCTCTCACCTTCTTTGTAAGGATCTTTCTCAGAAAGCAAAGAGATTAGTTTGAAGGTATCTTTTTAAATTTATGGGCTTTATATGGTGTCTCTTGTGTGGGGTGGATTTTCTTGTCAGCAGGGAGAAGGTAGACAATGGACAGTAGACAACAATACCCAAGGGAACCTTCTTTCCACTGACACAAGCCCCAGTAAAATGAACCTATTGAGAAATATGAGAATCTAGGAGGAAATCGCTTTGGTGTGATCACAGAATTGCATGAAATTTAATGTGGCTGGAGAATGATGAGAGAAACAGTGGCAAGCTATGAGGCCCCCAAGAGAGGTGCGAGCCTGCTGTAGAATGCATTTGGAGTTTGGAGTGTGGACTACTTACCCTTCTCACTTCTGTGACAAAATAGTTAAGGAAGACAGGGTAAGATGGACAAATTCTTGCTCATGGTTTCAGCTGTCATCACATCTTAGTGGAAAGGATGATGTGGGAAGAGAACAACTCATATCATAGCAGCCACAGAACATAGAATTGTGGTTGTAAGAAAAAGCCATGGCAAGACTCAGAGACTGCTTATTCTAATTGGATCCTGTTTGGTTGTTTTGCCAAGTTGATGTAAATTGGGGTCATCTTGGGAGAGAGAGCATCAATTGAAATAATGCTTCTGTAAAACTGGACTGTAGGCAAGTCTTCAGGTTATTTTCTTGTTTAATGATTAATGTGGAGGGGTCCAGCCCACTGTGGATGGTGTAACCATGGGCAAGTGGTCCTGAGATGTATAGGAAAAATGATTGAGGAAACCATGAGGAGCAAGCTAGTAAGCAACATTCCTCCATGGTCTCTGCTTCAGGTCCTTCCTCCAGGATTCTTCTTGAACTTCCTCCCTTGATACTCCCTGATAATGGATTGTATCTGTAAGCCAAGTAAATCTTTCCCAAGATGCATTTGGTCTTGGTGTTTTATCACAGGAAAAAAAGAAAGCAAACTAAGACATATCCTAGTCCTGTCTCTCACTACCTGTCAATAACACAATTATATTCTAAAACCACCAAGGGATTTATCTACTCATTATGTCAGAACCCCTCTGATCTGATATGTAAACATGCCATCACAATCCCAGTCACATGCTTTACTCATCCCCTAGACAGCTTTATAGTCGACCAAGTTGACAAGATTGACTATAACATATTTTCTGTTTGGTAATATCGGATGCCACTAGAAGGCTTTGAGTAGGAGAATGACAGAGCTGGGTTTCAGTTTTAGAGCTATCTTCTAATAACAGCATCACACGACTACAGAGTTGTAAGAACAGAACGGAGGGCAGGAGCATAGAGGTTACTACTTCTTGTAGCTGTGACCAAGTACCTGTCAAGACAAAAACTAACTGAAGAAAAGTTTATTGGGCTTGTGGTTTGAAGATACAGTTCATCATGCCATGGGGAGGGGTGGGGCATAGTGGCAGAAATATAAGGCTTACCCATATCTGAATGGATCAGGAAGCAGAGGAAGGGGACTTCTGATGCTCAGCTAGCTTTCTCATTTTATTCAATTCGGGACCAACATGGTGCTACTACACTCAGGGTGGGCCTTCTCCCTGGATGCTCTTTATATATAAACACAGAGTCGCATTTCACTGATGTTCTAGGTGTTACTTCAATCAAATTGGAAACCAGAATTAATCATCACAACAGGTAATGACTCATATAGTGACAGTAACAAGAAATGGTAGTGATGAGAGATGACAGTAGGAAATGAAGAACATCTGGATTGGGGATGTATTTTGAACCAGTTGAATTTGGTAGATGAGATTTAAAATAAAAGAGGAAGGTATTAAAATAATTGAGCCAAAGGATATGTGGTAGTGCCAAAAGCATACCAGGAGAGAGTGTGTGGGAGAACTCAGAGGCTCTATGTTGATCTGCCTGATAGACATCCAAATGGAAACATTATAGAGAGAGTGGATACACAAGTTTGAAGTTCAGGGGATGGCAGCAGATAAGATAAAAATTTTTGAGTCAACAAATTATCCAGCCAGGGCTGATGGGACCAATATTTAGAGGCTGACAATGTGACAGAGTTGAAAAAGTAGGAAGCAATATCAGATCACAAGAAGCTCAAGGGACTGATGTCCCAGAAGCCAAGGAAAGAAAATATTTGTGCAGAACATCCTTCTGAGCCTCTTAGGACACTACTTTGGGACTTAGCCATGTTGATGCCGCTGATAATTCTCACAAAATCTGTTTCTTTGGAGTGATGAAAGTAAAACAATTAGTGGAATTGGGTAACAAAAGAGAAGTTATGAAGAAGTCTATCCATAACACGCTAAACAGAGTGGGAAGTTATAGGGATCAAGAGATGTGCTTAGATATAGGAGATAAAACGGCATTATTTTATGCTGCTGAAGATTATGTAGGAGGAGGTGAAACTGGATTATGTTGAAAACAGAGAGAAGACTGATGGCAGAACTAATAGTTACGGATGCTTTGGCAGAAAGGGGCTCCAGTGACATATGGAAAGTTTGGTCCCAGACAGCAGTATGGATGTGATTCATTGTGATAGATGAGGAAAGAGGATGTTTTAGTCCCTTTTCTGGTGATGTGATAAAACACCTTGACCAAAAACAACTCATAGAAGAGTTCATTTAGTTTACAGTTCTGGAGGGATAAAAATCCATCGTGTCAGGGAGGCATTGCAGCAAGAGGCAGCAGAAGCAGAGAACTGAGAGGTCACATGATCAAATATGGGGCAAGGGGTGAAGTTGGAAGTGGCAAGCCCTTACATCCCAAAGCCTGTTTCCAATTGTGCATTTCTCCCTTCATGGTTACAAACCTCTCCAAAAGCACTAGCAACTGGGTACCAAGCCTATAGGGTACATTTATCATTCCAAACACCAGAGAGAGCATATCAATACAGATGAAGATGGGACATGGTAATAAAGAGTCTTCATATGGATTCTACTTTCTCATCAAATAAAAGTAGGCGACATTAAAAATGAGAAATATAATGGAGATATGAGGGGAAAAGAGGAGTTTGTAGTCTATTGGGAAAGCAGAATTTGATAATTATAGCATATAGTTCTTCTTTGTAGCAAGGGAAACTCAGTGTGACCATGAACCAAACCATCCCAGTCAGGCTGTCATGTGTCTTGGCAACACTCACTATCTGACAGTAGGCAGGGAGCTGGATTGACAAGTGTGAAAAGGAAGAGGAACAAAGGGGCCGAGTTCATAGTCTACTTGTCAGGCAATGATGTAGAATAATAAATCCCCCTGTTTCTAAGCATTTTATAAATTCTGTTGCCTAGTATTCTTCAATGTTCAATGCTCTGTTTAGGTGGAAAGTAACTGGTGACTAGTTTCATTATTGATATAAATCATATCATCACCATTATATTTTAAACTGCTATAAACAGAATGGCATTGTAAGCACAGTGTCTGAATCTTAAGCTACAATGATAATAACCCAGTTATGTCACGGTAAGTATGCTTTGTAATGTGCAATAATACAAAATTCTTTATGTAATCATGAATATTACAGATATACTAATAAATAGTAGCAATTCAGAGACACTGAACAAAACCTTCTATCAAACTTCAAAAAGCACAAAGGTCAAAGTTTTGGAGAATCAAACCTTCCTCTCCTGGATTCTACTCCATAGACAGCTCTTTCTAACTACCAAGGGTATTTCTTTGTGATAAATTCTGGCTGAAAAATCCTTTTCTTTTCTTTCGTTTCTCTGTATTAATTCCATTTATTTTAGTTCTCTTTTTCTCTTCCTCCTGTCCCTCTCTAATTTTTCTTTACCTCTCTTATCTATTTTCTTTCTTTTTTAAATGTTCAGACACCATTAAAAGGAAAAGAAAACACCTCAATTTTATAATGCAGCAGCCCACGTGTGTTAAACCCACCACCTCTCATCTCTCTTCTCTCAAGAGCTTTTTCTGATTATATCATTTCAGAACTTGGAGAGTAACCATGGTAACTGTCTTCTAACCTTTTCCTTTGAAAATAATCCATCCTGCCCTGAGAGTATCACCTGCAAAGTAGCCATACAGCTGCCTTTGTTCTGCTCTGTCTGGTCTTCACTCCTTATCTACCATCAGAGTTAGGTCAAGAGCTTTTGCAATGACCTGTGAAGTGGAACAGCATCCTCATGGGCTGGTCCAGGGCTGGGTTATAACCTGTACTCTCCTCCTCCTCCTGCACTTGTAATAGGTGGATGAAGATGAGTTGTAGGGCAACTGTGAAGTCTCTCTTCAAAAATGTCTGGGTTCCCTTCAAACTGCACCAGACTGTCAAGGAACGGAGCTTTGCCATTACAATCTCAAAGATTTTGGCTGTCACCAGTAGGAATTTCCTTCTGTGTTGGTTTTCCAAAAAACCAAAAGAGGTGACATGAATTACCTGCCTCTTAAATGTCAGCATATTTGTCACGTTTAGCCTAAACAATTCTTACCAGAATTTGAAAGCTGTGTTCATCAGTGGAAAGGAAGACTGGTTATGATTGCTTGATTGATGGATGGATTGTGCCTTGCTTTCCCTCTGCTTTTCTTTCTTCCTTCCAACACTCCTGTCCATCACTGTGGTAGAATCTTCATCCTTGGTACAGCATTTGCTCTTTCATGATAGCTGTGGAAAAAATTAGAGACGAATGAATTAATGCTGAAAGTAGAGGGCACAGTTGTTAATCTACATGTCTCTGGTTTTGTTTGAAAACCAGAGGAGCAGACATTTATTTTCTGAGTATCTGTTTCTTCTCAGCAGTAGTCACAGTACTAATATTAGGATCAACCTTGGTGCTGCTTTTGGTGGTATCTGCATGTCTTCGGCTAGTCAAAAGCTTTCAAATCTTGGTTAGAGTCTCAGGTAATCCCTGAAACAGTAAAGAGTGACAAGGAGTTATAGTAGCATTAGCATTTCCTTATAGAAGGAAAAAACCCTGGGTTTTTCAAACCATTTGATTAAGGTGAAACTAAGAAATAAATAATTAAAGGGAGAGGTACAAATCAGTAATATAAATTTGTATATGATACTGATTCCACTTTTCTGATGTTTACCTACTTCTAGGCTCCCTCCTCTTGCACCCCACAAGCTGAGGAACTGATACGCAAGCCTGATTGTTCCAGTGGGAGTTTGCAGAACCACACAATGACCAGCTTAGGAGGCTGAATCAGAAGGGTCACAGGTTTCAGGTGCACAGGGAGACTGTCTCAAACAACAGCAGCAGCAAAATTACCAAGTCCAATTCCCTTCCCTGTTCTCTCAAGATACTTTAAATTCTGCTCTAGAGGCATGATCTAACCTCCCTAGAAATCATGTCATCAACATTCCGAACCCTCTCATTGTGCATACAGTAGCATCTATCTTGATATTTCTGTTTAATTTGGGGATAAAATTGATGGCTATAACAATTTGTGCATAAAAGGATGAGCAAGTACAGAGTAATTCTATTGATGATCTCACTTGTCGCTGTACACAGTAAAGTGGGAAGTTGCCAGGATTGCCCACCACTTAGGTACTACACTTCCTGAGACTTGACCAACCACTAACTAGGAAATAGAGGTACCAGCACAGTGATTAGTCAAGTCTCACCAAGGGAAGAATCTAAAACTTCATTCACATCCTCTGATCCATTTTCTGTCTCTTAATCGAATCTGATAAAGCAGAAGGTGAGTAAATGCCATGGAAGAAAACAGAAAACAGGGGTGCCAATTGGAGTGAACTCCAGTGTGCACACAGACCTTGATAGCAAGCATAAGGCCTGAGAGTCCACCTAGTTTTCACCATAAATACTATGCCTTTCTTCCAAGAAATCTGCCTTTGGTGATTAAATAAAACAATCACAAAGCTAGGAACAACATTAATCATCACCCTTGGTATCATTTGCCCATTTTCTCCATAGCCTACACTGTCCAAGTTCTGTTAGTTTTACCTCTTCACACTCTCCAAACAGTCCACCACTATCCATCCTCATAATCCGTTTACTAAACCAGCATTTGTTATCAACCATAGCCTCTTCAATCTTTATGTGGAATCAGAAACATCTATGATCCTAATTTGAGCCTTTGTATAAAAGCCTTTATATTTGAGCCTTCTTGGGCAGCAACTGATACATGGCTTCTAGTATCTTCATGATAGAGTGCACCCACTAACCTCGTGTCTCATTGATCCATTCGAAAGGCTACACAGAAATCTAGATGACTATCAGGATGCCTTCCTGGTCTGTTTTCATTGCATTCTCTGTGCAATTCTTACTCATCCAGGTTAACTGTACTTTGTGCAATTCTTACTCCTCCAGGTTAAACACATTAATTATCAGGCTCAGCTAGGTGACTGTTTTCCTCCAAGAAAGCCTTGTTAATACCCACCTTCCCGTTTTCCCTTGTTATCTACTTCAGTGATATAGCACCATGACCAAAAGCATCGTGTGTAGGAAAGAGTTTATTTCAGCTTACAGTGATAGTCTATCATGAAGGGAAGTCAGGGCAGGAATGAGAACTGAAGCAGAAACCATGGAAAAACAATGGTTCTTGGCTTCTTTTTCCTGATTTGCTCACTTTGATTTTTTTTTTTTATCAGAATCACCTACCAAGGCAGTGGTACCACTCACAGTGAGTTAGTCTCTCCCATATAGTCTAGGAAAACCCATCCCTATAGGCTTGCATCCATCTGAAAGGAACATTTTCTCAACTGAGGTTCTGAGTTTTCCAGGCAACTCTAGTTTGTGTCAAGTTGACAAAAACTATCTAACACACCCCCAGTGCTGGCAGATTAACACAGTATATTCCCAAGAACAATCACTGTTACTGTAGCATTTTCCTCCTGGTTTACTATTTACTTTTAACGCAACCCACACACTCAGTTAACTGGGCATTGAGAATGCGGAGACACTACCTAACATGTAGCAAGAGCTAAATGTGTATACTTTAAACATACTCCTTTCGGTTTCAGTTGGGAATCAAAAACATTACTGTGAAACACTGAAAAAAGGACATCACAGTCCCCTGGATACACCTGCCTATGGCTGTAGATGCATCAGTAAGAGACTGAGCCAATCCGCATCATCATCAGTGACTGGGAATATTGTTTTAAATGTACTGTTGTTGAGTAAGGCAGCTGGTAGGCATGCTGGTCTGTAATCCTGGCACACAGGAAGCTGAGTTAGGAGGAATATGAACCTGGGGTGTCTGTTTTATATAGCAGACTGTCTCAAAAACAAAACAAAATCTATTGAAAGTTAAGTTGCAAGCGTTAAATAAGTCAAAGGGTACACAATGGAGTTTAGAACAAGTGAGAGTTTTTCAAGATGATATTGATAAATACCACAAGAAGAGAAACTGGGTGTACATCTTAGAATTTTTATGGGTTATTAAATTAATAAAATTTATCTTTATCTGGGTTTGACCATAAAATTTGAGATTAGAACAAGCCTCATCTCCAGAATATGGAAAGAAAGAGAGCAGAGATCATGTTTGATCCCATTATATGCTAATTTTGCCTCAGAAAATCTTCATGAGGCAAAATCTTCATGATCCAACTGCCTCTCCCAGTATAGATGAAAACAGCTGTCAGTGTCTTGAGAAAGTTTGGGTAGAAGGCTTGTCAGCACCTATGTGGCTGACAGGATATAATAGAGCACTTGACCCCGACATCAGCACTGCATTTAGCCTTGTTATGTTGTGTTTTATGAGAATAAAAGGCTAGCTTGTGAGACACTTTAGAAAATTGGTGGTGTTTCTGAATCCAAATGTGTGTGAGTGGGTTGTCAGTTTTTAGACTAGAACACACATAGGGACATTTTCCTGTCTCATCATCCTTTTGAAGACACTGGAAATGAACTTGGTCTAAATGTCATAAAACTGTAAAGTGGAGATTCTTAATCACCCTGGGATGGAGACAGGCTCTGAAATTGGCATTGTTTCTGTGCCCAAGAGACAATCTGTTAGTATATTCTATCCACTGAGATTTTTCTGAACTTCTATGTTGCTCCCTTCTTCAAATGCAATTGCTGCTTCTTGGAGATGGATGAGGGGTTGAAGCTAGTTTTATTATTTTTTGAGTCTGGTCAATAGATGTGCCCAATTTAAAATCTTCAGGCCAAATTCATAAGGGTCATTGAGAGCTGAGAGTCCATCTGGGAAGATGAAACAGCAGTATGGTTTGTTCTTTACTTTTTTTCCTTGACAAAGGGAAAGTGCAGTAGGCAAAATGTACTCACTGAGAGCAAAGCCTGGACTTTTCCTGAAAGCGGCTCTTTAAGTCCACTATTCCTGGTACTTAGCAAAGTGTTGCATAAATATACACACAAAGCACAGGGACTCACCCTGCCTCAGAAGGTTTAGAGCACAGAAATCCATTGGTGTAGTGCAACTTCTAGTTCCTTGTCTGTGAATGCAACAGGTAAATGAGCAGCCAATTCAAGAAATATGTCCATTAGAATTTAATTAAGTCACATTGAAAACATAATGAGGACAGAAAATTACAAAAAATAATTTTCTTTCCAATAACTGCTTAGAAGATTAAAAAGGTCCCATAGTGATACCAACTGTAAGTTCATTATGAAACACAGGAGGAAAATAACACTAATATATGCAGAAGATTTTGAAGTCACAAAATGACATTTTCAAAGGATATGCAGTCTATGCAGCAGGAAGGAATATTCAACATCCAAAAGTATGCAGTCATGAATTCATCTGCAAATTCAGAGTAAAGTGATGAAAGTTCCAATTACAGATTTCATAAAAATCTAAGTTGCTTCTACCTGAGTGAGTAGTGCCCAGAATTATCCAGGGACATTTAAAAAGTAAGTTATCTCATTTATAAAGACATTAATTACTGACAAAACTATAGAGTAAAAAAAAACCCACTGTATCAACCTCAAATTTCAGAATCAGATCCACATACTCTTGAAGCAATGAAGATGGGGTGATAATACATATTCAACCTTAAAGTGGATAAATTGTTTAATAAATAGGGTCAAAATCATCAATTGTCATATTTCCATAAGGTAATCATCTTAACTTAATATATCGTACTTATGTGATATTATAAAATCTACACATAGCATGAATATCAGGAAATAAAAAAATATATCTTTAAATAACAAAATCCTAAATGTTTAAATAAACCATTTAAACATAATGAGGTATTTAATTTCACAAATAAAAAAACTTTAGAATTAGTAAACTAACTGGACAGCGTTGTACAAAATCCAGATGTATGTCTATGCAATACAACTAAGCAGTTAGAACATAAAATTTGAAAAATCATTTATGATTCTGACGAAAAGAATCATCAAACACATCTGAAGCTTTTCATAAAACACTAGGAAGATTCTGTAAATCAGAAAGTATTGTTGAAGGAAGTCAAAGATGACCTTAAAAATGAAGAGGTTTATTATACTCATAGACTAGATGACAGTGTGGATTCAAAAACCAACTTGGAGCACTTAAGCTAGTGTAAAGCTACAGTAATCAACAATGTCTTAAAGTTGACAGCTGATCAATGGGACAAAATGTGTAGCCAGAAACAAAATTGCTTTTTATGAGCATTTAATTCCTCACATGTTTGCTAAAGCAGTCCAGAGAAATATAGAGAATCTTTTCAGAAAATAGGGTGAGAATAACTATCACGTGATTAGCATAAATGAATACCAACGCTAATCTTGTGACAGAACTAATTTGAGTTGAGTCAGAAACCCAAATGTAACTACGAAGCCATGATTCTTAGAGAAGACTGTGTAGGGAAATACTTTATGATTCATTAACATTCTAAGCTGTCTTAGGACACACAAAGTGTTATCTTTAAAGGAAAAAACTGACAAATTAGTTGTCATAAATATCAGATGTCTTATCACCAAATAATTTAATTAAGAAAACTAATAAAGGGCTGGAGTGGAGATCAATCATAGAGTGCTCACATAGTTTGGACAAGGTTCTGTGTTCAACCTCCAGTACTACAATGCAACCAAACCCAATGAGAATGTTGTTGCCTCAGAGAAAATATTCAGCTCATGCACCTTACCAAGGATTATAGATTATAAGATAAAATGCCAAATATGATCTTAAGCCTTTGACAAAAATTTCTCAGAGCAAGATAAACAAATAGCCAAGGAATGACTGAAACAATAAAGCCATGCTCATTTATCAACAGATACAAATAGAAACCAGAATGAAATAGATGGTATTCATGTCCATTCAAGAATTAAACGAAAAACAGCTGACAATATCAAAAAGCAACAGAGATGTGGAGTCACTGGAATGTTCACTTATTGTTGGCAGCAGTGCAAATTTTTTGACCACTTTAGAAAAAAAGAGAAAGGAGTTTGTTATAAAGCTAAGTGTATTCCCCAGCCCCTATTCTATTGTATTTACCCCAAAGAACTGAACATATGTAAATACAACAGAAAACATCATGTTTAAAGTTGTTCAGAGTTTTACACATGGTAGACACAAATGAATTGGCCTATGTTTTTCATTCACAAGAAAACAGATCTATAAAACATGTATCAGAATATTTAGTAATAGACCATTCTATAATTAAAAAACAAGTTATCGATACTTAGAATGACCCTCTCCAAACTATACTTAATGAAAGAAACTGCACATTCCATGTGCTTCCTTTTATGCAAAGTCCTAAGATGAGCAAAACTAACTTGTTGAGAAAATCATTCAGATTGCAATTGTCTGTGGAGGAGAGGGGCACATGATGGGCACTGACAGAAACACACAGGAAGCAAGTTTTGGAATAATTATAATGTTTTCAATCTTAGTAAGAAGTTAGATTATATAAGAAAATATCTGTTCATTTCATTGTTTAAGATAAGGGGGTACACTGAAAATAATTAATAGTTTTTAGTGGACAAAGTCATGCTGAAATATTTACTGGCACACTGTCACGAGTACTTTCAAATGCACTGATCAGATAAGACCTTTGGGTGGTTAAGATGGAAAGTTAAACAAATAAAAAGTAACACAAGTGTTGAAAATGTTAATTATAGAATACAAGCAAGAGATAATTGGTTTTCTACTGCAAAATTCCAGAACTCGAAAGTATGTGAACTACTCCAGGCCTGCAAAGATAAATAGCATATGTATTCTTTCATTTGTAGACTCTAGAGGCAAGAAAGGAAGGAAGGAAGGAAGGAAGGAAGGAAGGAAGGAAGGAAGGAAGAAAGAAAAAAGGAAGAAGAAAGAGAGAAAGAAAGAAAGAAGGAAAGAAAGAAAGAAAGAAAAGAAAAGAAGCCTTGGGGATGTTAAAAAAAAAAGAAAAGAAAGAAGTAGAAGATTATTTTAAAAGATCTAAAGGGTCTGCCTACAAAATGGCTCAGTGGATAATCTAATGACCTAACTTTGATTCCCAGATCTCACATTATGGATGGAGTGAACCAACTCCTATATGTTTTTCTTCTGACCTCTATGTACATTAAATAAATGAATGAATGGTTAAAAATTAAATAAGTAAATAAGTACAAAATGTTTTAAAGAAAAGTAATAGGAGAAATAAACTCATAATGTATATTTGTTTAACAATATATTCAAATCTCTTGTATAATTAATATTTAATATAAGAAAGTAAGAAGAATTAAAATTTTTTTCCTTATATATAAAAATTTTTATAACAATAACTGAGTAGTTGTTGGTCAGGAGAGTTCAAGAGACTCCCAAAAGAATATAGACCATTGCTGTCACTCTTGGTTGCTTCACATAATTTGAAGATAAGAGTCTGTTGCTGAAGACGCCACACACTTCAGACATAAGACTTGGAGGTTTAAGCTAAAACAGACATAAAAGCCTCCTCCCTGGAGGCTAACTCTCACAGTTGCAGGTGCAAGCTGCCAACAAAGAAAAACACCAATAGTACTACTTAGCTACAAAGCCTATGGACCTCAACAAAGATTGACCAGGCAAGCTATCCCCAACAGTACAAAAGATACTATTTATCTTGGGAAAAACTAACAACTGTCTAAGTGGACTTAGAAAGGAACTCCTGACAATACTACAAATTTATTCAACTTTAGCTGTGTCTCAAGATGTCGTAGACCCTAGAGGAAAACCTACTTCTGACGTTTTCCTAAACCAATATAATTTCTAACTGTGTTGTAAATACTTACCCTTCTACCCACTGGTCAGTATAGCTTATCACCTGTCATCAAAGAAGCTAATTTTTGCTTGTGTCTATTACATGGTGACTATTACAGACACTCACGACTGATCAAAGTCAGTGACTGTAGGATATCCAATCCCAGTTGGTACGTCTACAACACATCCATCCACCAAATCCTCATTGAAATCTCAGAAAAGGGTACAGAAGTATTTAGAAGAGGGTCAGAACACTTGCTGCACGATAGCGCCTTCTAGACGTGACAAGGAAATTGCACCTGTGAAATCTCAACATTATAGTTGATGGTACC
>NW_021604712.1:849892-862392 GCF_004785775.1 Grammomys surdaster | reverse complement strand
TTTCAGGGCCCATGTGGTTGGTGGGGCAGGAAAACTGGGTTCATCTATTTGATAATATCAGGTTGTGCTCCTCCAACTTCTTCAGGGCTTACTGTGAGTCCGTTTTTGACCTTTAAGATTCTGTCTCCCAGAAACATGTCAACCAGGTGATAACTGTAGTGAAAAGCACAAGCTAGGTGTTTTGCTTTAATAAGTAAAGAGCAAAATACAAAGAACGAAGTCTGATGAAAACCCCACTCAGTTCTGCCTTTCCCCTCATTTTCATTGCTTTATTTTCATACTTGCAAGTGTCTGAGGTTGATGTGACTCTTACTGTCAAGTGTGTGTTCAGTGTGACAGGTTTTTCTCTACTCTCTCCTTCTTACAAAGCTCTAGCATTACCAGTTCACTCTCTCATGTTCAACGATATCTAAGAAACTAACAAAAAAACCAACTAGGTAGCATGGCATATTCACATGTAAATCCAAGAGTCTTGTACATACTTGTGCATGGGACTAGGGCTCACAGGTGACTCTGACCATTGATGCAGGCAAGAATGTAGTATGGGCAGAAACTTTCTGGGGGCCTTTGTTGGGCTCTGGTGGTTTAAATGAAAATGCTATCATAGGCTTCTATGTTTGAGTTCTTAGTCCCCATTGGTGGAACTGTTTGAGATAAGGAGGAATAACCTTGTTGAAGGAGATGTCTCACTGCAGGTCGGCTCAGAGGTTTCAAAAGGCTCACATCATGCCCAGTGTGTTCTCTCTGGTTTGTGGTTGTGGATCAATATGTAAGTTCTCAGCTGTTTTTACTGTCTACCCCTGTGTACTCTAGCCCTTTGAAACCAGGAGCCAAATTAAATGTTTTCTTTTCTAAGTTGTCTTGGGTTTGGTGTTTTATAACAGCAATAGAAAAGTAGCTAAGACATGGACAAATGTCCATAGGCAAAGCCAAGAAAAAGAGGTGAAGCCTGACCATGTAGCTGAGGGACAAAGTCTGAGGAGAGCTCGCTCCTACCTTTAGGAAGACAAATCACATTGCTAAATCCTACTTCTCTTTTGATGGTGAGCCTAAAAACTGTGGTGAAGCTCCAGGAATTTGAGAAAGGAAGATAAGAAACACTGAAGTTGTTGTTCCTTAGACTATAAGTTGTGTCCACACACTACACACCATACACACCCAAGTTTGTCACTAACATCAGCTACAAGAGTGGTTGTTTTGTAGAAGTCAGAAATAGATTGGATTTTGTTTCCTTCCAAGCTATAAGTAAATCAAAAACAGCTTAAAACAGCAACAACAACAACAACAACACAACAAAACCTTTTCTGAAGAACCAGTCAGTTAAGGTTGGAAGTGGCCCTGAGAATACAGGGCCAGTTACTACAGACAGTTTGGGACTAACACTAGGTTATAGCATGTCAAGGGAAGGATCTAGTCTTATCTGGACCCTAGTGGAAATGAAATAACAGAGACCTGACTTGTCTAGAAAAGACCAAGTTCCCCTGCTGGCCTCTGCTCACATGTGCGTGTGTGTTATCCAGAGTCTATTGTCCAAGGAGAGATCATAACTAACAGTTATATCAAGATAGATGATTCACAGTTATTTTTCCATATTGTATGTTTTGTCTTCAATCATGATGCTAGCAACAAGTAGGGCACACAGTTGAATGAACAACCCTGCATGCCTTTCCAGACAGCAAAAGGTTGAGCTTTTAACAGACTAAAGATTGTATTTTGAGAAGCATGTGCCTGAAGACTGAAGAAGCTCACACAATCCAGTTGAAAGTCTAATTGCAACCCCTGCGAAGTATGACTTGTCATTTAGAGCAAATAAAAATCATTACATCTAAACCATTTTCCTCTTTCTCATGTGTGTGTGTGTGTGTGTGTGTGTTTGTGTGTGTGTGTGTGTGTGAGAGAGAGAGAGAGAGAGAGAGAGACACAGACAGACAGACAGACAGACAAAGACAGAGAGGCAGAGAGACAGAGAGATATTTCTTAGGTATCATCCACCTGGTTTTCTTAAGACTGAGTCTTGTGCCAGCATAGAACTCACTGAATTGCGTAGACCTGGCTAGCTCATAGGTGAGCCCCAGAGATCTGCCTGACTCTGCTTCCTCAGAACTGGAATTACAAATGTGCGTATAGCTATACACTGTGGGTTCTAGGGTTTCTGTGCTTACATTACCAATTAAGCTATCTCCGTAATCCCAATTTTCACACTTCTAGGATAAATTTTTATTGTTATTTCAGATTTTCTTGTGACTATAAAAATGCAAAGTAGTAACTATTAATATGTCAGAACGTTCAAATAAACAATGAATTAGTTTTATTTCATCAGTGTTTCATGTCACTACCTAATTTATAATATTGTAATAAAGCTTTTGAAACTTTTCCTGTTAAAAGACACATACCTGATATTGTTATAAACGAATTGCCAAGTCAATTTAGAAAATTTAACATTGAAGGAAAAGTTACTTGTTTTTGAGATGATAATACAAATATAAATTGTGGTACAGAATGGTCTGATGATGAAATGTTGTTACAAATTGAGATTTCTCTGTCTTGAACTGATTGTAATGAAAATAATATATAACTGATTCTGAATAATTCTCATACTCTGTCAATCAAAATGATACTAAAGCTGACAAAATTCATAAATTATTTCTCTACATCCAAGGTAACCAATCTATAGAATTTGAAAGATAAAATGGATGTTCCATTACAATGATATGCCAGCATTATAGCTGTGCTTTTGCTCCTTGGTGATCACCATAAATAAAACAAAATTGTTTAAGAGTCAAGTATGGTGCTTCTTGAGTGTAATCAGCGCACCCACCCAGGATACTGAAGCAAAAGGACTGCCATGAGTTCAGAACCAATGCTGGGTTCATGGTGGATTCCATCCTGCTAAGTTTTATGTGGCAAGGAAAAGAAAGATAAAAGGGAGACATATTTGAGCATTTGAAAACAGTTTTAAAATAAAATCAGGAGGTCATCACTGTCAGAGAATCTCTTAGTTTTTGTGGTCTTTATCAGGCTTAGGAATTACAGACTTTACATCTCCATGCTGTTATACTATAAGCTATGCCTGTCCAAACTAGCCCTCCTTACTGAAGAGCTGCCTTAAAATGATGTAGCGCATTCTCTAAAACTCTATGAGTCCAAACAGTCTCCACAGATCCCTTAGACCTCTAGTAGATTCTAGAAACCATATAAACATGGCTGCATGTACCTACAGAGTCTATTTTTCCTGTACTGATGTGCCTATTATAATTTTTAACCTTTTAACAATGGAAGCAGTTCATGATTCCTCTTAGATACACCCAAGATGAGAACATCCCTGCTCTTCCACTTTGGAAGCATTACTAATAAAAGAAGAACTTTGTGAACACAAGTGCAGTGATACTGCAATAGTCGGTCTGCTAGCTGATGGCGCTGACAAGTGACAGGGGGATGGGTAGGATAAAGTATGGATACTCTTACAAAGAAGTGACTTGCCTCCTGGGTGGGACAGAACAGAGCAGAGTGAGGCTTCATCACTCAGCTCAGAACAGTGTGCCATTTATAATTTTAGATTATTTATTGCTGGAATTTTCCATTTAATATATTTTTCTATGTTGACTCTAGGTAACTAAAACCATAGTAGAAACAGAAATTTTGGGCAAGAGAGGATGACCATAGTCTCTCTAATGTCTCCCATGTATGACACCTTAAGACTGCCTTGGTGGGGCCTGCCCTCAGCAGAAGGCATCATAACTTGATTCCGCTTTGTCAGCAACATTGGTTTATCCACACAAACCAAACTTGTCTTTGATTTCTTGTCTACCCCTCGCTATTTAGTCTACTACCGTCAATTTGGTCTGCACGTTTATATCTCTTTAACAAAAGAGCTTTGCCTAAAAAGTGTTCTACTTTTCCCTACTACTTTGCAAGACCAACTATTCTGGCAACAATTTCCGTCCATCTCCATCAGTTCCAGAAAGTAGAGGTTTTATTTAAAGCAGTGGTTCTCAACCTTCCTAATGCTGTGACCCTTTAGTACAGTTCCTCATTACAGTGACTTCTATCCATAAAATTATTTTGCTACTACTTCATAACTAATTTTGCTACTGTCATGGATCATAATGTAAATATCTGATGTTCAGGGTATCTGATATATGACCTCAAAGGGTTGCAACACACAGGTTGAGAGGCACTTCTATAAAGACATAGGCCTAGCTGATCCAGGGGCTGAAGTAAGAGAAGTAAAGAGTTACTTGCTACTCTCTACTCTTCCTCATTTCCATCCTCTCTGTTTTGTGTAATTTGGGTTAGAAACAGCTGTCATGAGATCCTTCAAAGCAATTCTAAATCCTTAGCAAACATGGCAGTGTTAAAACAACTTGTTTTTAAAGCAGGAGTTCCTGGTCATCTTTCTGAGAGTTGGATATAGCACTTTTAAGAGGGAACCTAATAACTGGAATTCCAAAAAGCTTCCAGTGAATGCCCAGGAGCCATGCTTAGAACAGCAGATATTGCTAATCCTCTATAATAAAACAATATTTAAGCAGTAGAGAAACATTATAGTTAAAAGATAAACATTTAATCATAGCCTCAATGCAGTGTTAGCTATGTTTATGTCCTGCCATCAGGATATCCAGGAGTTCTGAGGTCTCCCATACAGAATGTGATGGGGATGTTATTTGCTGGAGCTGTGTATCATGGGATACACCTGAAATTAAGGCTCTACATTATGTTCTGTTTTGAGGCCTGCTAATCATTAGGAAGGCAGGAAATGATACTATAGAGAGTTACCTTGAACTCTGCTACCTCGTAAGGTCTTCTCCTTGAACATCTGCATCATCATGTGCAGGGAACAGCCCTTCCTCATCCTGAGGTAATGGGTTACAGTTCTCTGCAGAACTAAAGAATTATTCAAATGTGCTAATGACATCCTCCCTTGGGAACCATATTTTCTTGTTACAACAAATCCTGCCTCACAGCCCTTCACTTGTACTCCCAGATAGCATCCTTTAATGATGTGTAGCATCTGAAGCATCTTCTCCCCTTAGTTGTGCATCTCTGTAGCTGCTGAACTGCTGGTGGTCTCACCAATGCAGAGTCAGATGCTCTGTGTTCAGCCTCTGCCAAAGCCTTGAGCTGAGATTCCTCCTTCAAGGAGCAGTAACTAGATCATGTATTTCCTGTACAGATCAAGTTTCCTGAGAGGGTAAAGTAACCTGAATTTTGGCTTCTAAGATAAAAAAAAAAAATCAAATACACCAGCAATGTATTCCCCAGTACTGAATTATTCCCAACTAGATCTTAAGCAGACAGTGAAAACACAGTAGTCTTGAGTGTATATCACAGTATCAAATAGTAAGAATTAATTAACTAGTTAACTATCTCAATCATATTTTACTAAGGAACACATATAACAAGAGGCTTTCAACCTAAGTGAAGATGACTTTTGATAACAGGAAGCTCTGTGTTGTTTGAGAGCAGAAGAGCTCTTCTTTAAAAGAGACCAGGTAGGTCATGGCAGACCCCTGGGGATCTCCATTTCTTCTTCTTCTCTTCTCCTGTGTTGTCCTTAGCTCCACCTCCTTCTGAATCCCTTTGGCCCATGCAATCCCTATGGTGCATGTTATTGAATAGATGGAACCACTCACTGTAAATAAGTCTTAGGAGGTCAAGAGTTCACTTAGGCTCCCATGTCTTCTCTTCATCACCAGGCTAAGGAACTAGACTGCTTCACTTGCTCTCCCAGACAGTGTGTAACTATAGATGGCACACAGCACTCCAAATTTTTCTACTACCTCCCAGGGGTCTTGCTTTACTTTTTAGATCAGAAGGTGACTAAGAGCAAAGTCTTCGGGCCGATGCTTATGAGTACACTTCATTCATGTTAGAAACTGTTGAGATGAGAATGCAAAGTCTCAAATTTCTATACGCTTCAATGTGTTCATTGAACAGGGTCATGGTGCTTGGTGAGGCTCTGACAGATGTTCTTTCTCAGCTCTTTCAAGCTGTGCTGGTCTCATCAAGACCAGGCAGTCCTATTTTTTTGATTTGTTCTGAGCAGTAATCTACAAGTTTCTGTCTGAGAAAAGAATGAAAAATAATGACTAAGGTAAAACTGGAATTATTCAGTCTTTATATTAACTTGGAATTGGCTACTGTGTGTTGCTGGTGACATTTGTTGACAGCATCAAGTGCCACCTTTATTCTTTCACTCCTCCTTTGTCCATTCAGTTGGATAGGAGGAAATTATTCTGCACTTCTTATATTTCAGGCCCTGGACTATTCATAGCTAATTATTAAATTTATTAAAAATAGTTGAAACCTTTATTAGGACTAGATTATGCAATCAATTTTCTGATTTGTATGGATCACATCTAATCTGAGGTCTACTAATTTAATTTAATTTAATTTAATTTACTAATTCATTTAATTTAATTTATGGTCCCTGAAAATTTACCAGAAAAACAGGTATTAGCTTTCTTTTGATACCCAATCCATTAATAAATAATTTTCCATAAATCTTCATAACTCTCCTTTTAAGCACTGTCCTCTGGATTATAGGTAAAGAAACACATAGAGTAGTGCCATAAGTTGCCCACAAATGCACACCTGGTCAGCAAGGGCCAAAGGGGGAAGGAACCAGATAGGCTTTTCCTACAATATAAGGTAGCTAGCTATCTTTGACTAAACACACAGTCATTGAGACAGTTGTAGTTCCCCTATCGTGGATTCAATAACTCATCATCAGTGTGGTCTAAAAATACTAGGTATAAAATTCCATACCTTGAGAGAAGACAAGGAGACAAACAGCTGGAGATGGAGAGGCCATATTCATGTAACTTTTATTATTGTATATCATTATAATAATAATTTGATTTTATTATTACCACATATCGACTTTTTTTTACCTGTTATAAATTAATTACATGGCATATGTATGTATAAGAAACATCAAAGAATATATAGAGTTTAATACAGTGTGTGGGTCCAGAAACCTGCTAACATACTTGGAACACGCTTAGAACACATCTTTTATGGTATAAACATAATATAAACATTTACTTTACCAAATAGATGGTAATGGAAGTAATTATCAACTTAGGATTAGAAGCAATTATTAGGTTAGGACTAAGACTATAAATCTAACATTTATGGGTCCCAGCTGCCTGCCACAAGTGTCTTGTATTACTGTCTCATTTCGTCTTCAGCACAACCCTTATCCTCATTTTACAAAGGAGAACACAAAGACTTGAGGGATTCAAACTGCTTGTCCAGTTCTAACATTTGCCAACCAGTAACGGCAGGGCAAGGTCATTTTATACTGCAAACAAGAGACACTATTTGAAACCCCCTAAGTTCTTAAACAGGACAGTATGCAGTTTTTCTTTCTTGCTTGGTAGTTTCTGTTCTCCAAGAGTCTGATGACTTCTGTGGGATCCTGGACATTGTTTTGTATTGTAACCCACTCTGGACACCAATGGAAAGAGGTATGGATGGCCTGTCTCAGCCTCAAGTCTACAGTCCTTGGGAGCAAAGTAAACAAGCAAGGTAGCCTTAGGCTTGGCTTTCTTATGGGACACACTATAAGAACCTAACTCCCTTACTTCAGTAATTAAGGTGCATACAATGATTGTTATATTTATACATGCTGACACTGCCTATCTTTATGGATAAACATTGTGGTGATTGGAATAAAAATGGCTGCCATAGGTTCATAGATTTGAATGTTTGGCCATCAGAGAGTGGCGGTCTTTGAAAAGATTAGGATAGGTGACTTTGTTGGAGTAGGCATGGCCTTGTTGGAGGAAGTATGTCACTGGCACTAGGCTTTGAGATTTCAGAAGCCCAAGACAGGCCTAGTGTCTTTCTCTCTTCCTCCTGCCTGCAGATTCAGACATATAAATCTCACCTACTCTCCAGCATCATGTCTGTCTGCATGCCACCATGGTTCCTGCCATAATGACAACGAACTAAACTTCTGAACTGTAAACCAGCCCCAATTAAATGCTTTTCTTTACAAGAGTTGCTATGCTTATGGTACCTCCTCACATTAACATAACACTAACTGAGACAAATAGATCATCATCATCATAATAATAACCACAACAACAATAACAACAACAAACTATGTATCAGCTGGCTGTTTAGCATAAGACATTAACCTGATTCTCAACTCAGCTTTCCAGAACAGATATGACTGTACTACAAAAGCCTTCCATAGCCCATGTTCTCTTTGTCTTTCTGGATATTTGCCTACACAATGTTTTCCACCCCTGTAGGTGGTGATGGCTTCTCACTAAGGAAAGAGTAAGTGCCAGTAACTACATATCTCTGAGAAAAGGTGGTCCGAACTGGTTCAAACTTTCTCTCCAACTGGTCTTTCTACCAGTCTCCTTTTCCCAGGTGGTGACTGAACTTAGAAGATGATGGAGACATGTACTGGAAAGTAGGTGCTGGATCTTGAATCACTGATGTAGAACTGGGCCCCACACACTCTCTTATCTAGACTGTATGACACAGATATAAGCTTTCGCTGTGTTCAGTCACTGAGACTTAAGTTGTTCTGTCATACTATCAGTGTCAATCATGGCAGTAGGTATTATCCTATTTTGCTCCTATGATGACAGTTGATGAAATTTATTAAACTTCTAGCTGATCCCTATCTCTATTTGGTGAGTGAGAAAGGAAGGCTCTAAGGGGTCAAGTGAAGTGTGAATTCATAGCTGGTATGTGGTGGAGCCATAGTACAACTCCAGATGTGAATCCTTAAGATCAATTTGCTTCCTGTAACCCCAGAGTTATCATCATGGCAGGAAGCATGTTGACATGCAGGCAGACATGGTACCTGAGAGTCCTACCTTTGGATCTGCAAGGAGCAGGAAGAGAGAGACACTGGACCAGGCTTAAGTTTCTGAAACCTCATAGCCCACTCTCACTGACCTACGTTCTCCAAGAAGATGATATCTACTCCAACAATGGATGGATGACCTGATGTAACCATATTAATTCCTTCTTTTCACTCATTTTCTACTTGATACTCAGCCCTCTTCTTTTAGTAGAAAGTCAATTTTATTGCTGAATGTCTAGTTCAAGTAACTTTTTCTAAAATGTGTTTTGGCACCATTAACTGGGATAACAATCTATGGTTGGTTAAATGATAGATCTTAGGGTAGAACATAATATTATTATCCTGTTCAATGGATATAGTATTAAAATAATGCCTATATTCTTATTTTAATGCCCATATGTGAGCCTATCTCTCCGTTTTCATCAGGGAAGTTTCTTTTTGAAGTATATGGAGAGCAATTCAGAAACATCAATTGCAAAGAATAATAGTATGTGATGTAGTCAGCTTTAAATGACACTTCTATATAATACTCCTCCTTCCAAGGTTCCAAGACCATAAGGGAAGAGAGAATGGAAAGATTGTAAGACCCAGAGTCAGTGGACACTGCAGTGAAAGAATATTTGCCAGAGAAGACAGGATCATTGGACATAGTAACTCACAGTTCCTGTGGCTACATGCACAAGATGTGCATAATATGAATCCAGACAAAATTCTACCTCTGGATGAGCTACTATTGGAAACTGATGGCTGCTCAGAGAGGGAGAGTCAGTTTTCTTTAGACTTAAAGTCCTTGAGAGATTGCCCATGCTCCAGTAGATGCTTCTACACCAATTCCCTACTGGAAGCAGTAATTGGACTCAATTTATTTATTTTTTATCTATCTATCTATCTATCTATCTATCTATCTATCTATCTAGGTAATTATGAAAATTGGAAGTGAAAAGTAGAACAAAACATGGGTAAGAAATTCCTTAAATATGCACATTTTAAAATGTCATTTTTATGGCTTTGTTTTGTTTTGAGACGGGATTTTATGTAGTCCAGGATGAACTACTGAGCCTCCTGCCTCTACTTCTCAAATGCTAGGATTATATGCATTCACCATCATACCTAAATACAAAAATATTAAAACTGCCAAGACTGATTAGAAAGAAAACTATGCAAATCATTGTAGTTCTTCTGCTTTGTAGCTATATGTTCTTCAAGCTTATACATGCTGGCCTCTCCTTTTCTTAGTGAGATAAGTTCCATGGTTTCATTGTTCAAAAACATCTCCTATCCAGTGAATGAATTTATACATGAGTATGAATGAAAGGTATAAGAACTATAAGAAGAACGCAGGTAAGGTGACTGGAGGGGCCAAAATAGTTTCCACATTGTCTGCCTTGAATTGGCACTTCCTTTGGATAATATCGTAGAAAATATTGAGTTCTAGTCCAAGGCTGGAGATATGGATCAGTAGATAAAGCTCTTGCTGCCTGCTTGTAAGCCTAGTGCTTAAGGGGCAGCAACAGGTGATTCCCAGGAAAAGCTGGCCAGCTGAAGTAGCATAACTGGTAAGCCCTAAGTTGGGGAGAGACTCTGTTTCTGTAAATAAAGCGGAGAGTTATCAAGGAAGACACCAAGCATAAAGGAGCCTCTGGCAGAAACACACACACACACACACACACACACACACACACACACTCACACACACACACCACATGACTACCCACACACATGTGAACACCATACATAGCTTTACATACGGCACACGTAAAGAATTCAATTAAATTAAGGTGGAAATGTTACACTCAATTCTGTGATTATATAATCCTCCAACCTGGGATGCAGATTTATGTCATTAATATTTTTCAGAAGTTATTTAACAAGTTGAGATATCAGAAAGGAACAATGCAGACTGTTTGTTTGAAGACCGTGAAGGGAAGACACTTTCTTGCAGATGAGACCTTGACATCTGCTGAACATTTAGTTTATCTTTGCAGGCTTGATACCCTGGGCAGAGGCTGTGATTCTGGGATTTACAGATGTATCTTTTCTCCAGTCACTTCCTGGCATCCTCTGATAACATGCATAATTAGCTATTTCCCTTCCCTATTAAAGTCTGCATATTATCACAGCGATTCTGGCTAAATCAGACTCGAGAGGCCAACAGTAATGAAAGAAGAATTAGGAAATCTGTCTTTATTAAATGGGAAACAGAATAACTGAGAAGGTCAAGATGGAAAAATAAACTGTATCATGGGGAGAGTTATCAGAATCAATTGCCAAGATTCACCAGCATTCAGAATCTAATTCAAAGACCTTTTTTTAAAAAATGATTTCACTTTCTACCATGTTTGATCTCAAGTTTTATATGCAGTCCATCTTTTCACTGTGTTGGAGCTGGGGTTAGAGGGCCTAGAACTCCATCGGAAGATCTGAGAGCTCCTGTGTTATGCTGAAGAAGCAGGACTTCCTTGTACCGAGTTCCACTATTTCAACACACCACTAATGGGTAAGATGTGGACACACTCATGATCACGCACCTCTGGGTCTATTCAGTGACTCTCTACAGTTAGTTTTATTTGTGGTAAACGTTAGACCTCAGACTTTGGGTGAGACAGGCATGCCATTCATGCTTCTTTCGAAGTTTCAAACTAGTTTCCAAGCGTCATCCATGACAGGTGCCAAAATAAAAACTGTACCCATCATATCCTTTCCCACAGTATAGATGTCATCATCTCAGAAGTCATCATGCCCTTAATCTCTTGAGAGGAAAAACATCTTAACTGTGGGAAGTGCCAGTTTGATTCTTTCCCCCTTTTATTTCTTTAACCACTGTCAAAGAGTAGCGTATTTAATTGGAAAAAGGAATATTGTAGGCATGCACTCAAATTAGCACAAGAGGGCAATTTAATTATAGAAGAGTCAAGGTTCTTACTGAGAAATATTGATGGCTGTATCCTCAGAGTTTCTCCTTTGTGTGAAACATATTGAAACTGAAGACTGGGGAGGCAACACAATGGATGTCTGAAGCAGGGATAATTTAGGAAACAAAGGTAACTCAGTTGTGTAATGTAACCTCTATTTAAGTGCTATTTTTGCTTGTGAACTAAAGACATTTTATAATCAGTTTCTCAATAATCTTCCTTGTAAAGAAGATTTGCTAATCGGTTTAAGGAACAAAATGTCAAGATTCACCTGTCTCATGAACTTGCTTAGTAACCAAAGAAGGAAGCCAGACTCCATTGATCCCCTAATACAAGCTGAGAGCCATACCAGGTGCCGTCACTTCAGCAGTCATGCATTGATTGGATTCTCTCTCCATGCGTGCAGGGCACTGGAATAAACTCTAAAGAGAATATTTAAAAAGCCAGAGACCTTCCTTTCAAGAGGCTGATAGTCTAGGACAAACAAGAAACAAATAAAAAGTCAACCAAAGTGAGTGTGTTGAAGGTTTGGTTTCTACTCTATGGTACTACTGGGAAATGTTGGGACCTCTACTAGTTGAAAGCTAGTAGGAAAAAGTTAGGTTATGGTGGGATATGTGCAAGGAGGAGATATTTGTATCCCAGGAACCTCTGTTCTCACTCTGTTCTCTCTGTTCTCTCCTATTCTCTCTCTGTTCTCTCCTGTTCTATCTCTGTTCTCTCTCTCCCTCTCCCTCTCCCTCTCCCTCTCCCTC
>NW_021604712.1:836871-849792 GCF_004785775.1 Grammomys surdaster | reverse complement strand
CCCCTCCCCTTCCCCTCCCACTCCTCCTTCCCCTTCTCTCTGCTCATCTGTCTGTCTCTGCTTCCTGCTTTGAGTTGAGCAGCTTCCTGGGTTATGGGCTCTCACCATATGTCACTAGCTACAGGCCCAAAACAACAGGCCAAGGGATTGTGGACTGAAACCTCTGAACAAATGTGAGCCCAAACAAATATATCTTAGTTAGGGTTCTATTGCTGTGAAGACACACTGTGAGCAAGTGAAGACACACTGTGAGCATGACAACTCTTCTATGGCTTATAGTTCAGAGATTTAATCTTGTGGCAGGAAGGATGACAGCACGTAAGCAGATATGGTGCTGAAGATGCATTAGAGTGCAGGCAATAGGAAGAGCTTCTGAGATCTCAGAGTCCACCCCCAGTGACACACTTCTTCCAACAAAGCCACACCTACTTTAAGAAGGCCACGCCTCCTAAGAGTGCTATTCCCTATGAACCTACAGCAGTCATTCTTTCAAACCACCACAAAACCTTTCCTCTTAGAGGAGAAACTGGTTGCGCGTGTTCCCATGTGATCTTCCTTGGGGAACTCTTGTCCAAGAGCAGCAGACAAGGGAATCAGAACTTGTGAGAATTCTATAAAGATAGTAGAATATTATAATCTTCAAAAATAATGTTTCTCTTCTTACAACGAGACTGGAAGGAACCTTTCAACCTTATTTTATAAAGAAAGCCACAGAAGATCACACTGCTACAACATGGGGTGGATAGTAAAAATGGACATCAGCACATTTTGAAACAGTTGCTACTTTCCGGGCACCAGTCTACACACACACTTCATCTCTTAGTTTACTCAGTTACTTAAGCAAGTCAATTCTTGTCAATCCTTGTGTAACTCGCTGAAGTGGCACAGCTTAAGAACCAGAAGCATCTGAATAGGTTCCCAGGCCATTTGGTTCTATGGTCTGAAAACATCTGAAATGGAGAACTGGGGAAAGGCAGAGGAAAACTGCAGAGTTTTCCCCAGACTGTAGGTTCCGGACATGGAAGGAAGCTTTTCTAAATCAAAGAAATCAGCCAGATATGGAAATACTGGCACTAGTTGAGAGAGTTCCAGAACTCTAGTCTGAGGACAGAGGAACCCCTAGAAAACATGGCCTCTATAAGGAAGGCACATTGAGAAGATGGGGGTTGCTTAAAGACAAAGCTGTGTGTATTTTATGATATCTGCATCTTAGGCCCCAGACTCCTACTCCTACTAGGTGACATGTTCCATATAAACCAACTTGGGTCTGTGAAGTTCACTTTCAGAGTTCTGACTTTGGAATAGGAGGCTGCTATAGTTCTGAGTCCTTCCTTTCAGTATTTGTTACTCCTTCATTGCTGTGATGAAATACCAGGACCAAAAGCCAACTATAGAAGAGAATATTTATTTAGACTTCCAATTTCAGGGGGTAAGAGTCCATAATGGAGTGGGGGGATAGGAAGGTGGCTTATCAAGTCTTTTATCCACATACAGGAAACAAAAAGTGTGAACTGGAAGTGGGGTACAGCTCTAAACTCTCAAAGTCCACACACAGTGCTTCAGTACCTCCACTAAGATTCTACTTCTTAATGACTGTAAAATAACACCCCCCAAACTGGACCACACACTGGGAACCAAGCATTCAAATACTTGAGTCCTGGTGGACATTTCCCATTCGAACCACTACAACTGAGCTTTCACAAATGGTGTAAATGTAGCATTATCCTCTTTCTTCCACGAAGGTAGTAAGGGAGATGACTGGCACCTATGAAACACAACTGAGCTATGCATTCTAAAGACCCCTGGTTGGGCTGCTGACTCCATTGGGTGATTATCCATGCTGTTTTAAAATGTCAGTTTTATAACTCACACTCATCAGGCAGATGTCTTTTACCATTATTGAGATAGGCCTTTACTGTACTGTTATAACTGTATGTGGGCAGCTGATTCATCTGGGCTTGTTGAGAACTTCCACATGCATGCTACAGAAAGTCTCAAGCAATCCAAGACTTTCTCTAGATTGCCTGGTCTCACACCAGCCAATAACTACAGTCTGAGTATATTCCTCTCATTTTACCAGCCCTCTTCTCTTCAACCCCCGTGAAGTTCCAAGTCCTCAAACTTCATTTTGGGTACATGTCTAACTTGTTTAGATATTCCCCAAGAGGCTCAGTCTGAGAAAAAGACATCACATGGATAAATGTGTGGACCACTAAGAAATGTTTTTTTCCACATACCATCCTATGAAGTTGCCAAGAACTAATTATTGAGGCAAGGCACGATTATGAAATATTCTGACCTTACAGATGAGAAAATTGCACAGAAAAACCACAGCGAAATTTAACTATTCTGAAATTTAGATTACTGATGGATAAGCTATTGAATTGAATGAGATATATGTATGAGTGATAGCATTCAAATCGTTTTATAGTTTAGTATATTTTATTTCTTGTGGGTAGGAGTATTTCAATGAAGAAATTATTTGTCAAGAGACAAAGTTTGAAATATTTCCCACACTGAGCATCTGTGGATAAATTAACTAGAGCTGGCATGTAATTCAGGATTGAGAATAGCAAGACTGAAAGAGACACACAATCCCTTGAGGTGGGGTGAGGTTAGATGACATATCACAAGTAAGGAAAACATTTGGCAGTCCCTTCAACCCTGCCTAAGAACTGTGATTTCTGGTCACTGTGTAGCTGTTTGTTTATACCACTAAAGGACTCTAGAATCTCATAGCAGCCATTGTTGTAAAACTGTCAGGATCTCTTCTACTCCAGTGGTTTAACCTGACTCTAAACATTCATCTTTTATAACAAACGGGTATCACCAAAACATATATAATTTTTATATATACAAATCAAAAAATGAAAGTCTGGGCAAGAACCAAACAGCATCTGTGTGTAAATGTTTAATTTGCTTGCATATTCCTAGTAATTCCTTCTTCTAGAAATATAGCAACATACACACACCAGTGAGTGGGTGGTAGACTTTCTTTAAGGTTTTTTTTTTCAGTTGTCCAAGTGTATCCTTGTATGTGTCTGGAAGTTGGTATCATATTCGAGTGACAGTATATATACCTGACAATTTTTCTATTTTGTAAATTTATTTTATTTTATTTTATTTTATTTTATTTTATTTTATTTTATTTTATTTTATTTTATGTATAAGGGTGTTTTGCCTGCATGTAGATATGTGCACCACATGAGTGAGTGCTTAGTGTCCACAAAGGTCAGAGGAGGGCAACAGATCCCCTGGAACTGGAGATACAGGTGGTTGAGAGCCACTGTGGTGATTCTGGGAATTGAACCTGAGTCCTCTGAAAGAACAACAAATGCAAGTACAACTGCCCTTTCCTCTGTAGACAGTCTTTGTCACCTAACATGCTACACAACAGGGAAGGACTGCTCCATCCCTCCACTGGCTCTCAGAGCAATCAATTCAATAAATGGTCACAGTCTGAATCTGGTTCCAGGAATTGCCTAAGTTCTTGTAATAAGGTGAATGTACGTTGTATGTGGCTTACTAAAATAGAATCATGTAAACTCAGGTCCATCTTAAGCCCTAAAAAATAGATTTGTACATTTAAGTGTGTGTTTTATTTTTAATTTAAATGGGGGCTAGGGAGATGGCTCAATGGTTTAATAGCAATGTCTCCTCTTCTAGAAGTCCTGAGTTCAATTCCCAGGAACCAGAGTTTGGCTCATACCATCTAATGGGATCTAATGGCCTCTTCTATGTGATGCTGTCTTGTGTTATGCAGGCATACATGCAAATAGCTTGCAAATATGCATAAATAAAAAATCTTTAAAACAAAAATGTAAATGGAAGAGTTGGAATTCTTTAACACAATAGAATTGTCTCATAAGCAAAGCACTGAGGAAGTGGCCACCGCAGGTAATGAGGTCACCTGGAGACTGACTCACAACGGCTGGCAAGTCACTTAAGTTCTACTCAAATGCCATTTGCATGTTGGTTCTTATAAATAAATGCTTCCAGGCAAACCAAAAACATTCACTTTATTAGATTCCAGAGGCAACTGAGAGTTGTTGTTATCAAAGGCAATTTGAATATATAATTTGCATGCTATTTTGCAACCTTTCTGATTTAATGATTCATTAGAAATGATCAAATTATCCTGTTACGGGAACTGTTGAAAATAAATATAGTGACCCATTTTTTTCTATTATCATTTGGCCTTGGAATATACACCTGTATCACATTATCTGTGAAGCTAAAACAAAGACACTTGTCATTGAGGATCTGTGGTAGGATAGCAATTACTCAGAAGTTTTTTGAACACATGTAAGTTAGATGTGTTATTGTACACAAGTTGATTTCCAAACATTTACAAGATCTATATGAGTGTCTCTGATTGTCAGACTAAATTTGATTTTCTGGAGTAAATATGAAATTTTTATGTTTCATTTTCCTCTGATTTTGCATGTTGCTTGGAAGAGGATGTTGCCCCAATCCTAAATCCTGAGGTAGGTTAACTCCTGTTCCCCTACTAGCCCAGTATAACACTTCACTCTTCCATTAAAGTCTAAACCAGAGTTACCTTAAATGAAATAAAACCTTTTAGAGTCATTCCTCTGGTCACACCCATCTGCTCATTTCTTTCTTAAAAAGACCTTTACTCTCTAATGTATGAAGTTATCATGTCTCCATGCTCATAACCTGCTCCCGTGGGGAATGCTGATACCATTAAGGATGGTGAATCATGTTTCAAAATATTTTGATCCAAATAAGATTTGTTATTTCCTGAAAGACTGGAAAAATTACAATGGTTTTTCAGTCCTTTGCTCAGGGTGAGATCATAAGGTTGGGGATTGAGCACTTGGTTATAAAAGAGAACTCTGTGGTCTTTGTCTGCATCATGCCTGCATTCAATTACTGGGGCCCATAACAAACCACCAAAAACTTAGCAGTTTAAAACCACAGGCATTCATCATCTCCAGACTCTAGAGATCAGAAATCTGAAGACTCTAGAGAAAAATTGATGCCTTGCCTCTCCTCCTTCTGGTGGCCCTGAGAGGTTGGTTGGCTTGTGACTTGGACATTTGACTTCTTTCTCCCTTTTCCTGTGGCCTTCTCTTTCACTACAAATCCCCTCTGCTTTTCCCACAAAGATACTGATAATTGGATTTGAGACCCATCCAAATATTTTGAGTTGACTCTTATCTCAAGATCTTTCTCTCAATCCCATCAGCAAAGAAAGACCTTTTCTTCAAATAAAGCCATACTCATAGATTCAAGGTAGATCTAAATTGTAGAATGTCAACCACTCAGCCTACCACACACCTTCATAGTGTTTCATTTTAAAAACCCAAACCTATTACAAGCTGACCTATCTCAATGTGGTTTTGCATGAGTAGGTCTTCTCTGGCAGTTACAACTATCCTGAGGTTTGATTCTCTGAAGGCTCCTTTCCCATCTCCTCACTCCCTGCTGCTATGATACCATGTAAAGAAGACCCTGACCCAGTTCTGGGGCACAAACAAACACTATTAACACACTGACCCAAATCATGTGCTCCATAGCTTTTGTAATTCAATGAGTTGGCCATTGTTTGCACTTTAGGATCTTTTTCTATGTGGCAAGAAAGAGCCACGGAATATAACAACATTTCAGTTCCTCTGTTTGTCTTCTTGCTATGCTTTGAGTACTCCCACCCACCAAGGGCCTCTGTGACAGGAGGCTTGGTTCCCATGGTGACCCTATTAGGAGATGGTAGAATATGTAATAGGTGGGGCCTAGTTAAACGCCTTTAGATCACTAAGGGTGAGAGAGTTTTTAAGCACAATCTTTTGCTAAGTCTCACATGATAATGGGTATAAAAGGGGTTCTTCCATTCCTTTAACTTCCTTACTTGATGTATGACCACTCCCTCATTCAAATGCTGCACTATAAGGTTATACTAAAGGCAATCTTGGCCATATAGCCCATAGCATACCATTGGTCCTTTTACCTAAGATAACACTCCTGCAGATGAAGGCTGGTGGGCACCCTTGTGACCCACACATGCAATGGAAGCTGCTTCTGTGTAATTTTTTCTAGGCACTTTAACATAGCAATTCATCTCATGAATTAAAAAAATCATTTTAACATTATTTCACCCCAATCAGTAAATATTCTAAATATAGTCAAAGATTTACAATAGTTTCCCCTTGAAGATGGATTTCTGATTACATTTATTAAAATACAAATTGCCCCTGATTATCCACTCTTGATTAAAGTATTTTTAACTATTATCCAACTCTAAAGTGTAAACAAAACAAAACTATGCCCTGTGTGTTGAATGTGTATGTATCTGTGTGTTGGTGGGGAATGTTACAGTTTCCTCTCTATTTCTGTGATAAAACTCACACTAAAAAGATAGTGAAGGAACTGGTTTATTTCCATTATACTTCCAGGTCACGATCCACTATCGAAGAAAAATCAGGGTTTGCAATAAGAACCTGGAGACAGGATTCACAGAGGAAGCACTTCTTGCTGGTTTGTCCTCTGGCCTGCTGATAGATTCATACTTAGCTAGCATTCTTGTATACCTTAGGACCACCTGCTTATCGATGCGGCTGCCCACAGTGGTCTGGGCCCTCGTTTCAATTAATGATAAGGATAATTGCTCACAGGCCAATCAGATCCAGGTAAGTCCTCAGTTGCGGCTTTCCTCTCAGTTGACCCCAGACGATAGCAAGTTGACAGCTGAGGTTAATTAGAACAATGAGGGAAAGAGACTGGCTGCAGACATTCTTTCAGGAAAGATGGAAAAAATTCAATAGAATTTGTAATCCAATACAATGGGTAATACTGGCTCATAATCATTGATATGCACTATGAAAGAAGCCACAATTAAATAAATTACATGAAGCCTCACCTATCATCTACTTAATAAAGGTACAAAGCAAGACAGTCGAAAGATCATTAAGGCATAATCTGAAGATGATGTATTCAGTCTAACCTCATGAAGCTGTTTCTAGTTATTTTGTTTATACACAGCAATGCCATTTTCTGACAAATCACTGACTTTCCATTATCTGGAAGACAGCAAATATGTCATAATAAATACCAGAGGCAAGAAGTAAAAGCAGACCGTAATCTCCACCTTCAGCTCTGCTTGCCATGGTCACAGGGACATGGAGAAAGTCTCTTTGAGCCCTTGTGCATGCAAAGGCTGAGACCAGTGGGAAAACAAAAACAAAACTCAAACATCTGAAGTGCTTTGTTCAAGAAGAGAAATGCTTTTCCCCCTCTTTCTTTTGCCATTTTGGTCACAAACTCTACACGTGTTTTTTATTTGATATGTAATTTTCCACCCTTTCAGGTACAGGGAACTTTCAGATATGAGCACTGATCTCCTAGTTTGTTTCTTAGAGAATGCTTGTTTTAGTCCATGTTTCTCAAAGACCATCCTCAGGGCAGCTGCAGTGGCTGAGTAGAGACTGATCCATCTCACGGAGGCAGTGGAAGCCAGCTTCTGAACTCAGTCTGTACAGATCTGGTATACATCTCTTTGTCTCACTGAACCATATTTTAAAAATTATATTATATATTATATTACTTAATATCTCGATCACAGTTTCCGCTCCCTTGTCTGCTCCCAGTCTTTTTCCTTCCTTCCTCCCTCCCCATCCACTCCTACTATTTCTCATCAGAAAAGGACAGGTCTCCCATGGATATCAACCAGCCATGGCATATCAAGTTGTAGAAAGACTAGGAAAATCAAGATACCAACCAAGATATAAACTGAGATACAAATCAAGATCCTCCTCTCCTATTAAGGCTAGATGAGGCAACCCAGTAAAAGATAAGGGTCCCAAAGGTAGGTAACAGAGTCAGAGACAGCCCTAATCCTGCTGTTAGGAGCCACATAAGAAGATCAATCTGTACAACTGGAATTTATATACAGAAGGCTCCTGTCATCTCCAGGCATGCTCCCTGGTTGGTGTTAACCACAGTTTCAAACCACAAAATCTGATGATAAAATAAAAATTTCAATCCAGCATGCCCAGTCCACTAAGGCCCAATTGTAGTTTTTCTGAGAGCTCTGTGTGTGTCAGAAGCCAGGACCCTCGCCCTTACCTTCACCCCCTACTTTTCCCACCTGCATAATGTCCCCTGTAGCTTGGCAACCACAAGATCCTGCTTGGCAAGCAGTGTATAGCAGGGAGACCATAATTCAAGCAGTGTACCATATCTTCTGAAGAATAGCAGGTAGATCATAATTCAAGGCAGTGTACCGTATAGACCATGACATGTTTCAAGGCACAGGCCAAGAAGATTCTGTATTTTTCCACCACCTGGCTCCTCTTACCCCCTCCCCTTGTAAAGCATGCTATAAAAAAGCATTTCAAGTTCAAATACATGACTCTTGACAAGCAACTGTCTGCTTGAGTCCTTTACCTCTCTCGCCCGTTCTTATTTCAGGTTTCGGTCCTCCTTACTCCACCGAATAACTAGGACCCGCAGGTCGGGTCATGTGTGAAAAGCCTGCAGCAGCATCAGAGAGCTGATACTGTTGAGTAGCCCTCACTCTCAGCTCTCTGGTTCTAAAGTCTCTCAAGCTGTGGTGCTCTGTGGGACAACATGTACATGAAAATCTCTTGCCTCTTCTAATAGTTTCTTGGAGTCAATAAAAAAAGTAATGATAATTTTAAAGCAGTCAAGTCACTGTCCAGCATCATACTTAATAAAGTAACTAAAACTTCTAGAGTCCTTGAATTTTGAAAGATTACAAGACTTTACACGTTACGATTGGAACTTAAGAACTTAGCACATAGACTTTAGAAAGATGACGTATTCAGTACAGTGGTTGCTATGCAAGTATGAGGACCTCAACATCCACATAAAAACTGGGTGTGGCAAGCAAATATCTGTCACCTTGGTGTTGGGGGAAGCAGAGATAGGAGGATTCCTGAAGGTCACTATCCAGCCAAGGAAGCCAAATGGATGAGCTCTAGGTTCAGTGGGAGATTCTGCCTCAAAAAATAAAGTGGAGGATGATCAAGAAAGATATACAATGATGCCCATTGGCTTGCAGTCATGTGCACCCAATATTTGGATATTGGGGGAGGGAGAGAAAGAGAAAGAACAGCATTCAGAAACTCCTTGTAATTGGGGCTCAGATTTATTCTCATAGAAATTTGGGTGCACTTTGCAAATTGTTGACTGTTTTCTTTTCTTTTTTTCTATCAAAAACAGGTGTTTAATGGTAAAAATCTGACCTCAAACTAATGTGCATGTTCATTCCTTCATGACATTCTTTTCATGTGGTATAAACTTCTCTCAAACTCCTTCCAGACCTTCCCTAATCAGACCCTTCCCTCCATGGTTGTTCATGACATTTGCATAGGACTTTCCTCTTCATAATGATGTTTCCATAAATTGAGTTGAGTGTGCATAGCCATGGCAGCTAGAAGAGGTAAACAGAGCATTTGTGTTGGAGACCAGATGTGATCCTAAATGAGGTTTTGACCTTAGACTATAGCTGTCCAAGTTTCCTTTGTGTCCCTAGAAAAGCTTTTTTGTGGCTAACTGGATAAAAGCCATCTCAATGCATTTCCTCTCAGCTATGATTGTCATCGTGCCTTGATCTGGCTGAGCTGCAAGAGCTTAATGCCTCATACTTTTCTTGATATTTTTCCTCTTGTCTGAAAGAACCCCATCTCCCTGCCTTTTGATTTTTGCATTCTACTCAGCAAAGGCAAATCCCTCAGAAATGGAAGATGGATGAATTCATTGATGTTCTCCCACCAATATCTTGATTGGCAGCAATTGTTTGATTATGGACTATTTTCTTAATAAAAGTCAATTATGGTGGTAAAAGATAATGGAGTTATTTCCTACAAATATTTAAACATTACACGAGGCATAGACTTTAATAGTTTTACTTAATAATATTCATATTTAATTCATATAGGCTTACTGACATTAATAAATCATAGCATGTAGATTTTAAAAATTTATCTATAAAGTATAATCATATACATGCATATGTTCATACATATGTATGCATGTTTTAATATAATTAATTAATACGGTGTGAATAATATACTACCCTAGGTATTTCCCACATGAGGACAGCTTCTTCAGGAGATTGACTACTCTGTAGCTAGCTAGGTTGCTTAGTGTGTAAATGACAATTTTAGACATCAGAAAGCAGAGAGTAAGAGAAGAGGGATGCAGACTGTGTGGGATGAGACTTAGAGGGAGACTACTGGTTTGGGTCAGAACAGTGAAAACCTGATGTTTAGCGTACACTCTTCAAGAAGAATCATGGAGACACTTGGTTCTGCAGATTTTCTAGTTCCTGGGTCCTTGGACATCCATGGCACATAAGACTCAAAGACAGTAGGGACAGGCAGCCCAGCTGGATTTTAAGACCCGCTCTAATTTATTTCTTTTTACAAAGAAGATCAATATGTCATTGAATACCCTCAAAGGCAGTAATATATAGTTGAGCTATATAGTTTAATAATATTTCAGTTTAATTCACAACATCTCTGTCTACTTTTGTCCTGCAAAAAAGAAAAAAAATGGAGATGAGAGCTTAAGTAGCCTTTATAAAGTCAGACAGTGGGTCAGCGGCTGCATCAGCGGGAGCTTGGCAAGCCTAAAGGAAGCAAGAGTTCTCCTTTATGAACAGGGAACTTCTTTCTTGGTGATTTTATGCAGTGAAATCTAAAACCAACAGCTCCAGAATCATCATAGCACAGTGACCAAACATAGTACCCCACCCTCCCAGGGCTCATCGCAATCCAGCGAGCCTTTTGTCTAACTGCAGAGAATTTGAGAGCTGTGCAAAGCCCTTATTGTTTGAATCTCTCTCTCATGGTTCAAATCCTTAGCATTTGTTCTGTGGATGGCTAGATGTGCCAAATCCATCAAGGCATCAGTATGACAAGAAAGTTGGCCTCTTTTAAGGAAAGCACAAACCCTAACCCAGCTTCGGGACATAGCTTTACTCATCAAGCTGAAGTTCACATTGAACCTCTATCTCCCTCCCAGGAAGGAGGAACCAAAGGATGCTTTAGGTTCAGAGATCTATGCTGTCCATTTTCTCAAAGAGACACTAGTGACAGCCACTAGCAGACCAGGTAATGTCTGATCACAGCAGTGGCAAACTAAATTAACAGTCAGAGGCTTAGACAAAGAACGAGGCAGGGACTCTCTCTCTCACCCTGATCACTCTGCCTGTTTCACCTATAAGCCCTCTACTGAGTCTGTCTCTGCTTCCAGAGAGACTGACAACTCTGCTCCAGCCCTCAGCTTCTGACTTGCCTCCTGGTAGCCATGCCCCTCCAGTCTGGGCCGACTCAAATGAACAGTTTGAAAAGTTCATTTGAATGAAATGGCTTCATTACAAGGGGTAGATGATTGGTTGAAAAAAGCCAGTTACCCATACAGTGTGACAGGTGCCCTCTTTGAAATCTGAGCACATGCCGGCATAATCACTAGGATTGGCAGTCTCAGGCCCTTATTAAAACCAGGAGAACAGTGGCCCCAGGTTTTGTTGTTCTTGTCATCTGTAATTTTTTAAGCAGGGCAGAGGATGAGAGTGATCTGCACCTAGCTGGTCATCCCTCTCTGTTAGCTAACAGAAGCATGAAAAAGGCCTGGGCTGCTGCTGCTGCTGCAGCTGCTACTGAGGCTGAGAAGGAGGGTCAAGGTCACAGGAGTGTAGTGTGATCCCTGGCTCCAGTGGCTGCAGAGAGGTTAATGAACTTCAGGAAGAGGAGCAGAAGGGTTATGTGTACAACTTTAAGCATATTAACTGCTCCAACCTGCAGTGTATCCAAATTTGCATATTTAGTAACAGAAATGAGGGATCATGTTAAGCTAACTAGAAACACAGCACAGCATCCAGAACTGAAAACAAAGAATGATTTATCCAGTGCTGAGAGAGCAGACTCAGCCTTATCAGGTTCACTCACCAGTCTCTTCCTACTGCCAACCTGGTCTCCTTCCCTCTGCCAAGGCTCTCTATTCTCAGCCTCCATCCTCATTCAGTCAGACAAATGGATGCTGTGGTTGTCAGAGCAGCAGATGCATACGGTAGGAGTGGGTGGCAACAGGAGTAGAGATGTCTGGAGTGCACGGAATGAGAATGAAGCTGTTTCTTTCCAGGTAACATCTATGATTGAGTCAGTCAAGGACAGAGGGGAATTCATTATCGTATGTGCCCTCAAGGCATTTGTAACTTAGATCAGGAGTCAAAAAAAATGTATGCTTAGCAGGCCAGAGAGGCAATGGCACTATGTAAATCCAGCCAGAGTATAACAGCAACAATTAGGAGACTGATGCACTAGAGAGTCTATGTTCCATCTGGAAGCCACCTGGAATATAGTTCCAATGGGGAGTGGCCCTGTCATGTTAATCTGATGTTGAAAGATCATCCAAATTTGCAACTCGAGTTGGAATCTAGATTTGGTACTTTGGAATGACACTGCTATTTCCAGGAATGTGTTATCCTACAAAGCACATGCATATTTTGTTTCTAGTCGATGAGCGCCCATCTTTTTCTCATTTATATTCCAGACTATATTTATTAGCTTCCTGTCTTGTTATGAGGTTAGGAAAAAATGACTGTAGCCCTCATGATCATAATTTGACTAAGGTTCATTACTACTGCTGTTGTGTTTTATAAAAAGACAAGGAGAGAAGAAATAGGTGGATGTGTTGTCAGGTGTGGGGAAAGGAGGGTGCCTCTGCGGGCCCATGCTGTGGTATCACTTCCTCCTGAGGAACCAGCCACATGACAGTATCATATAGAATAGAGTTTATTCAGGGCATGGGGAGGGTAGTTGAAGGAGTAGAGACATAGAAAGGCAGAGAGAGAGAGAGAGAGAGAGAGAGAGAGAGAGAGAGAGAGAGAGAAGAGAAGAGAAGAGAAGAGAAGAGAAGAGAAGAGAAGAGAAG
>NW_021604712.1:823675-836861 GCF_004785775.1 Grammomys surdaster | reverse complement strand
AGAGAAGAGAAGAGAAGAGAAGAGAAGAGAAGAGAAGAGAAGAGAAGAGAAGAGAAGAGAAGAGAAGAGAAGAGAAGTAGAGGCTGGCCATGAGCACATGGATAGAGAGGGGGAAGGGGAATGGAGAGAGGAGGGGAGTAGGATCAAGTGGACAGAGCAAGAGCAAGAAATCAAGAGAGAGAGGAGTGGGCAAGTAGCCCCTTTTATAGTGAGTCAGGCACACTTAGCTGTTGTCAGGTAACTGTGGGGTGGAGCCTAGACAAAATCCCAACTGGCAACATGCCAGGTCCACAATGACATCATTAAACTTTATCCTATGTAAGATTACGGCATTAACTTCTATCAGTCAGATTTGGGTCGAGGAATCACACAAATACTCAAATTGAAAGTCAATCAAAATTTAGTAACAGAATTAGCTACAAAGAATAGGGTACCAGCAAGCAAATTTCTACCTGGACCCAAAACACGTAGAGAGTGATGACATGGTCATCTGTGAGACTGATAATTGCCACCTTATCAAGTGAAGGAGACAGGAAATAGTCCTACTTGCTAAATAATGCAGAACCTGAACCAACAGTCATTCTCCATGAAGACCAAGATGCTATCTAAGAAAATCTTACTGTTCCAAGTTAGAAAGCCCACTCAAAACATACTTCCCAATGATCTTCAATGATGCTTATTTTGAAAGAATACTAATTGAGGATAGATGGATATTTCCATGGTGTTGGAGCTTCAAGTGATGAGTTAGAGGCACACACCTAAGGGCTCTCTGTGCCCATAATACCTGAATATTCCATACCAAATATACCAGATTCCATCTTCCCTTGCTGATCTGGAAACTCTGTCAGGTCTGAGGCCAACATGACCACAGTACAACTCATTAATGAAAGTGAGCCTGAAGGCTTCTTTTAGGACAAGGACCCCTGATTTGTAATAATTTCCACTAGTTTCTACTATGCAGTGATTGGCTTCATGCAGAGATGTTATTTTCTTGGTGCTGTAAACATGACAAGTGTTTGACACCTGGTCTAAGCTATAAAACAGAGGACAAGTACTGTAATGTAGTTTCCTGTGTGCATGAGTGAGCCAGTACTGCATTTTGTTAGCATGGTCGCTGCTTTATTAATGCCCATCACAGTAATGTTTTCTAGATTGCTCTCTGCTTTTACTGTAAAAAGTTATAATTTCAGAAATAGGTATTACAATCTTGGTATAGGGCAAGGTTGGGAAATGAAGTTCAATTTCTAAGCCAGACCTGGTAGCAAGTTTGTGATCATAGCGTTTGGGAAAATTGAGACAGGATCATTGTCATGAATTTCAGGCTATCCTGGGCTACAGAGTGAGACTCTGCCTCAAACAAGCCAACCACTATTAAAACTCAGTTTCTAAAACCACATCTTTAGTGACTTTCAGGACACAGATTTTTTTTATACCCATTTTAGTTTTCTTGTAATCCTAAAGGAAAATCCTATTAAGAACAACAGCAACAACCAAAGCTGTCCAGAGAGATGATTTGGAAGTCAAAGTGCCTGCCTTGCAAATATGAGGAATGGAATTCTAATGGCCAGAATCCATATGAATGTCAGGTGGATGTGGCAGTCTGCATGTAATTCTATCAATCTGAAAGTAGCGACCCAGAATCCCCATAGCAAAGTGGCTGGTTGGACTAACAGTATATTTGGGCTCTGGGCTCAATTGAGAGAACTTGCTTCAATGAATAAGATGGAAAGTGATCAAAGAAGACTCCTGATGTCAGTCTCAGGACTCTCCTCCATGTACATGTGGCACACATATATGCACCCATGCAATTATGTACGTGTAAACATATATACTCATATGTAAGCACACAACACACACACTTGGGAAGAAAAGAATAGAAAAACTCTTTGCCAGGATATTCTATTAGTTGAATACCCTTTCACTGAACATCTGCAAAATCTTTAAGCTCCACACACCATCTGTCAGTAATTTGTATTGTGATCCCTATGTGTATTGAGCTGGCTCAAGGTATTGGTTGCTTGTTAGCATATCTGATAATACTAATGATTCATCCCCTCTCATGAGGATTTACAGTACAATATGACACCTACCTGCTACCTTAAGAGCCTAAGAATATAGTTGTCCTTGTGTAATCTCAGTGTATTGGCTTGTTCCCCACCCCCTCCCCAATCCTCCACTGAGAATATTCCAAAGGTGCCAATATTAACTCTTTTTACTGCAATACTGCATATTATTCGCAGAGAACCTAGTATGATTCTAGACTTACAATATCAAATGTATATAAACACTGGACAAAAAAAATATGTTACTCTGTATGCTACATAATCCTAAAAGTACATTAGTAGCACATATACATTGCCGGTAACCAGTAACTCTCTAAAAGTTCTTATCTTATGTTTGACAAGAGGGAAATCATATCTGGTACTGGAAACCTAGCCAACTACCAAGAGCTAGTGAAATCATGGATCTTGGAGGAAGACTTATAACCAGCACTTTACTAATCCATCAGAATCTCTAACTACACTCTAAATATTTGTCTTTACGCCCACAGATGAAAGTAGTTCTCAGTTCTCATCAAGGACAATTCTCTTTGTAACACTTGGGAAACCTGTTACATAAAACTACAACTGATCCAAATGTGGAGTTCTGGAGTACAGTACCAACTGATCCATCTACAATACAACTCCTGCACCTAAGACTCAGAGGCCATTTTGTGAGAAGAAGCCGAAAGAAAGACTCTAAGAGTCCAAGGAACAGGAGCTTGCTGTAAGATTGTGTCTCCTGGAATTTCCAGGGCTACTCCTATGAAGTGTCACCAACATAGCTGGCTAAACATGACTGGAACAAAGATAACATCAATAGATATGCAAATGTGGAAGGGGGAAAGTTCATGAGAACCTCAACCCTCCACCAAGAACTAGAGGTAACTGAAGAATTTTGTGTGTATTTGTAACAATCGCTCTCTTATTTACTTTTCTGTGCCGTATAATTTCTCATATTTCTGGAAAATATTTTCAATGCTTTCTACAAATGTGTTTCTGCCTTGCTCCCTAAACTTCCCTTCTCCTAGACTCTGTGAGGCCCCGTGGAAATCATCTTCCCTAGGAAAGAATACACTAACTGATCATCCAGGGCCAGATGATTGGCTCTGGACGCATACCTACAAGCAGCATTATAAGAACAGTTAGAGGGAAAAAAAGAGGCCATCAGTTTGAAAGAGAGAAGAGGGGGTGCCTGAGAGGGTTTTGAAGGGAGGAAAGGGGAAAAGATGTGATTCCGTTATGATATCAATAAAATAGAGTAAAGTAACGATTTAATGAAAAACATGCCATGTTTTAAGAAACGACACAGGAAAAAAATCTGCATAAGTCCATCTTTCCCTGAATAACTTTGATCGGTGATTTGTTGGATCCATGGATAAGAAAGTTGCAGATAGGGAAGACTGAGTGTATTGTTGAGAAAGTGGAGAGCTTGAGGTTTGGACCATACATGAAAGAGTACCTATGGTACTCCAAGCCTGAGCATAGCTGTAGTGGTTTTGCCTTTGTATTGTGATTACTGTTACTTATCTTGTTACTATTATCCTTGCTGCAGTTTATTCTCTTGTTGACTCAGAAGGCTCATGGAGAACTTCTGGGGCCTGTGGAACATTGATTTTGTGGTACACCCCTGTGGACATACCCGACTCACATAGGAGTTTCTGTGCCCATTACTGGTAGTCACTCAGGATGGGGGATTTCATTCACAGTGCTCACAAGGCTGAGTGTATAGTGTTCTAAACTGGTGGTGGATAAAAATCACTGCTGAAATTAATATTATATTTTTGAGACTAACTCTGAATAAGAATGGTTCCCATAGGCCCACATGCTTGAACTTGGTCTTCAATTAGCGGTACTGTTAGAAAAGATTAGAAACTATGGCCTTGTTAGAGGAGGTGAATTATTGGGGGTGAGATTTGAGGTTTTAAAATCCCACACAAAGCCCACCCTCTGTCACTGTTTCCATCTGTCTCTGTCTCTCTGTGTGTCTGTCTCTGTGTGTCTGTCTCTGTCTCTCTCTGTCTCTGTCTCTCTCTGCCTCTCTCTCTCTCTCTCTCTCTCTCTCTCTCTCTCTCTCTCTCTCTCTTTCTGTCACTGTTGAGAATCAGGATATAGCTCTTAGCTACTTCTTCAGCACCATGTCTGTCTGCCTGTGGCGATGCTTCCTGCCATGATGATAACCGACTAACTCTCTGAACCAAGCCCTCAATTAAATCCTACAATTCTCTTGCTTCAGCAGCAGAACACTAACTAAGACATATTTGTGAGTGTAAGACTTCAAGCGCAGCTCTCTCTCATGTGCTTTTTCACATCCCAGGATGGCTAGCACAGAGAATTTTCACACTGTCTAGGAGATGGACAGTTTAAGTAAGTCAGCAAACACATTTGTAGAAATGTATTACAAATATTTTCCAGAAACTCAGGGGAATTATATAACTCAGAAGAGTAAACAACAGAGCTATTGTTTTATATCATGCATTTCCTCCCAATGCCTTTGTTGTAAATATTTTATGCGGTTGAGGCTCTGCTGTATACAGAGGATGTGGCAAGAATTAAACTTTATCCCTCTCTTAAGGAGAACCCAATAGTGAAAAGTAAGGGTGTAAGAGGGAAAGATACATTGACAACATAACATAAAATATGTTAATGGTACAAAATGTGAATCCACTCCTCCATCCCTTTGGCTTTTCACCACTTCATTTTTGGAATGCTTTTGGGATGTAATCTTTTCTAAAAGAATTCTTTTGAAAGGAAATACAGGTAGCAAATAAGCATATTTCCTTGATTGATGGCTGTCAGGATCCATAGCTGAAGCTCTCGTCTACCAATTTGCTGACAAATAAATGTTCCACATGTCCAGCCCAATAGTCACCTAGTAAATAACAACTAACATAAAATACAACCAGTGAACAAGACCAATATGGTCCTTGTTCCTTTGACCTTACATCTTCTAGAGCAGCGGTTCTCAATCTATAGTTCATGACCCCTTTGGGAGTTGAAGAGCCCTTTCTCAGTGGTCTCCTGAGATCATTGGAAAAGACAGATATTTACATTATGGTTAATAACAGTAACAAAATCACAGTTATGAAGTAGCCAGGAAAATGATTGTATGGCTGGGGATCACCACAACATGAGGACCATATTGAAGAGACACGGCAGGATTAGGAAGATTGAGAACTCTGCCCTAGAGGATGGAGGCATGCTGATGAGGTAACAGTGAGGAAAAGAGGATTTAACAGTGATTGTCCTGCAGAGGAAACATTGAGAATCGTGAGAATGGCTGCTGGGGGCGGGTGGGGAACAAGGAGGACTCACTGACCCTGAAGTTGAAATGTCTGTGAAGTGAGTGCAGAGTTCTGGTTAGGAGTGAGTGTCTACTGGTAGCTAAATAGCCACAGGCGAATCTGTTTTTCAGGTTGTGATGGTTAATATTAAATGTTAACTTGACAAGTTCAAAATGGCCTCAGTCTTAGGCCCTAGGGCTGTGAACATGTGTGAGGGAGTTTGTCACCTAGGACATCACCCCATATGTAAGGGCATTTCTAGATTGGGTCAACTGAGATGGGAAGATACACCCTGAATGTGGGCAGCACCATTTCCTGGTCCGAGTCTCAGACTAAAAAAAGGGAGACAATGCACAAGCGTTCACCTTTCTCTGCTTCTTAACTAAAGATACAATGTAACCAACTGCTCCACATTCCTGCCACTGGAACTTCCTGCCATGGTGTTCTGAATCCTCACACTGTAAGTCATAATAAATCCTTCTCTTCCTTAGTTACATTTGTAAGACATTTTGTCACGCCAACAAGCAAAGTAACTAATGCAAAGGATTTTCTTATTTTCCTCACTAACCTTGAGCCAGTGTGAGCCTCTGCTTCAGTTTTAGAAGTATTAGATGGTGTCTTAGTCCATTTGTGTCGCTACAGAAAAATACCTGACACAGGTGTCTTAGTTGGGGTTATTATCGCTGTGATGAAACATCAAGGCCAAAAGCAACTTGGCAGGAAAGGGTTAACTTGACTTCCACATCCTGGGTCATGGCCAACTGCAGGAACTCCAATGGTAGAAAAGTGCAGGTAGGAGCTACTCCCCAGGGCTCACTCAGCTCTTACTGAAACCAGGACCACCAGCCCAGGTGTGGCACCACCCACAAAGGGCTGAGCCCTCCTTCCTCAATCACGAATCATAAGAAAGTCCTGCAAGCCTGCCTATAGCCTGATCTTATGGAGCCATTTTCTCAGTTGAGGTTCTTTCCTCTCTGGTGACTAAATCAGTGGTTCTTAACCTTCCTAATGCAACAACCCTCTAACACAGTTCCTCCTGTTGTGGCAACACCAAACCATGAAATTATTTTTGTTGCTACATCGTAAGTATCATTTTGATACTGTTACAGATTTCAATGTAAACATTTTGTCAAAGGAGTTGTGAAGCACAGATTGAGAAACACTGCTCTAGATTATGAAAAGTTGGCATAAAGCTTGCGAATACAACTGGGTAGTTTATAAAGATCATAAATTCATTTTTCATAGTGCTATAAACTTAAAGTTTAAGATTATGGCATTTACAGGTTCTGTATCCAACATTAGTGGATCTCTGCTTCAGAGGTGAGACCAGGTTGGTACATTCTCTAGGGGGAACTAACACTGTCTTTCCCAAGACATAAAAGATAAAAACATAAAACAAAGTCTAGCTAGATCTACCCTTTCATAAGATGGCTACTCCAACTCATGAAAGTTCTATATTTACTGCTTGGATCCACCTCCTAGTACACTGGGGTTTAAGTCTTAACCTGAGTTTTGGAGGAAGCAGACACTGGAACCATAGTATGTAGCAAGGAGAGCACTGGACAGTACTTACCACAAATCTGGCCCTCTTCGTGGTTCCTCAGAGATGATTGACAGTCCTAACGAGGGTTCAAGTTCAGACTATCAAAAACTTGTGAGGAATCACATTTTTTCCATCATATGTTCCCATACTCAGAAAGCAAAGTCTTGACTTGGTGTGCTGGCTTAAATGAGAACAATCCCATAGAGCTCATACATTCAAATTCTTAGTTCTCAATTGGTGGAAGTGTTTTGGAAGGATCAGGAGGCGTGGCCTTGTTGGAAGAAGTGTGTCATTTGGAATGGGCTTGGATGTTTCAAATACCTTCATCATTCCCAGTTAGCTGCCTCTCTTTCATTGTCTCATTCTGTGTCTCAGTGTGTATGCTTCCAGATTCTGCTCCAGTTCTATGTCTACAGTCATAAACTCTAGCCCTCCAGAACTGAGTCCCAAAATTAAATCTTTCTTTTGTAAGTTGCTTTGGTCATGGTGTTCTGTCACAACAGTAGAAAGGAAACTAAGACACTTGGTTTAGCTGCTGGCTTTAATTAGGATTAGACACACAACCCTGATAAAATCTAAATATTCTTGGAAATGTTCCTCTGAGGACTAAGCTCCTCCTACCTGCTTGTGATGCGAACAGGAAGCTCTGGGTGGGGAGAATGTATGAGGTCCCATTTTATTCCTTCTCCCAACTTCCTTCCTTCGGTCAGTCTCTTAAGGGCTTAAAAAAAACAAAAGAAAACAAAACAAACAAACAAAAAACAAAAAAAAATAAACCTTGTACTACCCAAATCACAAAAGAAGGAGCAATGTGTTATACATCAGATTTGTCTAAATTAGAGACATTGCTAATGATTTGCCACTGCAGGACTCTGTGTCCTGTGCTCTCCTGAATTTAGTTCTGAACTCTTCCTCCTGTTAAAAGTCACTTGTGTATAAATACACAGACATGCTGACAGCAGACATGCACACAAACACACACACACACACACACACACACACACACACACCCCACTCATTACCTTTCCAAATACCCTGACTCAGATGTTTGAAAGTGAAAGATTTCTCTAACTTGATGAAATATCTACATGAATGTGAGGTATATCATGGTGTGGGTGTAGTGGTAGGGAATTTCTTTAACTAAGCATGATGAAAACCACTAGGTAAGCCACTGAGAATCACATCTGTCAGCACAGTCCTCCCTGAGGAGGGATGAAATGTGTTCCTCTCAGATATCCTCATCAGCATCAGACCCCTTGTTCTGTGCTAGGGATGGAACATTGTGCTCTTCGCAGGTTACCTCCTGAGCATAATCAGAAGAGGTAAAACACATTGTTGTCAGGAGTGAATAGGTTGTGTTAAATAATAGGAGAAATGAAATCAGTCGTGAACCAGTCCTGTAAAGTGATAAGGTACCAATTAAGGAATAGTAAGTAACATTTGGAGACACAGCCACTGAACTTACGTGTTGAAATGAGCATCACTTCCTTCAAAATAGTCCCTTTGGGAAACTAAACAGTTGCTACAACTGTGCTTCCATAGACCAAGCTGTTTCTGCCGCTGGAACAGTTTACGTACGAGTCAACCAGAAAACAGCTTCATCGGAGGATCACATGTCATTTTTCACAACCGGAAACAACTCTGTGTGGTTTGAACACGCATCAGACTCCCAGAGCTTCCTCAGGAGACAGAAAAATCACTGACCTGAAGTGGGCTCAAATAGCAGCGGCACAGCGTTGGGTGGGGGTGGGGGACCGTTCAGAGCAGCTATCTCACAGCAGTGCCCTCTGTCTTAACTGCCCAGAGTCCAGATCCTTCCTCTGCCTGGGGCTCCCCATCCTTCACTATGCCTGGGGTTCCCCACATCCTCCTTCATCACTGTTGCCAGTTATCTTTCTCGATTTATAACTCAGTTCTGACTGAGCATGCTCTTTCGGCCTCGATATTTAACAGCACTGTCCTAGCTTCTCTCACTTCATTTTCCTTCTGTTGTCATTCACAGAAGTGCACTTTGCAGACTTCCAATATTCGCAATTAACAAGCAGCATAACTGGGCAAAACCTATGCTCTGTCTGCATGGAGGTCAAGCAACAGCCAAGCATGAAGTGAGGCCACAGAGAAAGAGGGCTTTGTCTCTCCTCTCTTCTCCTCTCCCCTCCCTTCCCCTCCTCTCCATTCCCCTCCCCTCCCTTCCCCTCCTTTCCCCTACCCTACCCTACCCTCCTTTCCCCTCCCCTCCCTTCCCCTCCCCTATCCTCTCCCCTACCCTTCTTTCCCCTCCCTTACCCTTCCCTTTGCCCTCCTCTCCCCTCTCCCTCCATCCCTTTATTCTTTTCTCTTCCTCTTCCTTCCTCTCCTCCTTTTCTTCCTCCTCTTCCCCTTTGTCCTTTTTTCTTTCTCCTCCCTCTGTCTCTATATGTGTCTCTCTTCTCTCTCTTTCTCCTATCTCAGTCTCTCTGTCTCTATGTGTCTTTCTCTTTTCTGTTTCTTTCTGTCTCTGCTGTCAGCCTGTCTGTCCGTCTCCGTGTGGGTCTCTGTGTCTGTCTGTCTCTGTGTCTCTCTCTTCTCTCCTTTCCCACTCACCCCTTTCTGGATCAGACTTCCTGGAGGTCTGGTGCCCCTGACAGCCTCCTAGGAGCCTAGTCATTTTGTCTCCTGTCAGCACTCTCTTCATAAGAAGCTTTACCTCTTTCCTCTCATCTTAGTGTCTACTCCTCAGAGCCTTCAAGCTCATGCAGGCCTTCTGTGCAGTCCCTCAATTTTACTTTCTCCTGACTCTAGTTCTCATGTGTCCTTTGCTTTCTTCCATAATCACAAAACTCAGTACAGAGGCACTCAATTCTAACCACAGTGTCCATCTTTGCCAGCCTCTACCCCGACTCTCATGTGGGACTCTACTCTACCTGCTTGACTCATCGTAGCCATGTATGTTTAAGTTTTTGATATTTTCTACATGACTTCTTCACAGGCAGGCACTTTCCAGGACTGAGGTTATTCTGGGGTGACACACAACTCTATAGAAATTCCCCAAATGAGACCCACTACCCAGAACTACTCAACCATGAAACTATCAATAGAAAAAATACTTGGTTTTTTATATGAGGTTGGTTGGGTAAAGGCAGTAAAACCTTTTGGAACATTCTGATGTGCTCCCCTGATTATTGATAGCACGGTCTGATAGTCTCACCCTCTGATCGGGGATAAGAACATAAACAAGTAGAGAAGCACAACAAAGGCTGTGTTAGAACAAGTATACCCAAAGACTGTGGTTTGGAAGGGGAGCTTTGCTTTTGATTTAATTGGCCAATTTGAATTAGGGAAAGTACCTCAAATTTACTAAATATAAGAAACCCACTAAGCAAGTTTTCAAAATCCAGTTCATACATTTTTGCAACAAGTCATAACATGTGGCAGTACTACACACAGTAACTTGGAACAAGGGTATTAGAGAATACTGCCTGAGAGGAGTAGATAAAACAACAAGCTCCCTGGCCACAGGGTTCTCTCCACACTTTTAAAAAGTTCAGTCTATGCTTCTAGGTAAGTTTTTTATGGAAATGATTTACAGTCATTTCCATTCTTCATTTTTCCTTTTTGTTTGTTTTTTTTTAAGCCATGGCACTCTCTATTCATTATCTGATTCTCAATACAGAATAGAATTAAATGGGTGGATTCCTTGATCCAGAAAATTGCATTGCTAGTAGCTCATTTTAGTATTTCAAGATGATCGCCCGGGCTAAAGTTTCTGGAAAAGTCGCCACTTGTATATAAACACTGCAGAAGACAAGTACAAGTGAGAGGAGTCAATCAATGCCTCTTTGAGCTTCAGCCAAGAGATCTCCTGGACCCTCCCATCCAATGGAGAATGCTTTTGTTTTGTAAATTTTCAGCCCAGGGGTGTTAAGAAAATCAAAGGGAAAAATAATGGCATCAAATAAGGCCTCAGGAATTAAAAATATCAAAGTGCCTGAGAAAGATTATTTATGAGATCTCCTTAAAATCTTCTGAGCAGTAGGGTCATTTTGCTGTCCAATTGTCCAAATGCTTCCAAGATGAGCAAAGGAGGGTGCACGGAGATTCCAGAGCTAGTTGGATCTGTGAATTATATATTATCAACAGGCTCTGAAGGATAGAAGGAAAAAGAAAAAGACAGTAACTACTCTAACTCCTGTGAAGTTCTCACAACTTGAGAAAATATCCAAAGAGCCTTGGTTTGTCCCTTCTTTCTCTTCCATGCTAATTACAACAGTCACTGGATATGAAATCTCTGGTATTATTAGAATCCTTCATTTTTATATTATTGTCCTCATTCAAATGATGCAATTGCATTGGGAAGGGACCTTAGTCTACTCCTATACTCAACTATCTAGAAGACATAGATCTTATATGTCTTCTTGTTACAGAGGACAATCTACAGGCCTCAGTTAATGTTGTAGTGAAGTATAGAGCATCATCGCGAAATGAATGAAGAAGTCTAATGGTCATTACTATGACTAATAGGTAGTTACTGCTATTAAAGTAACCACACAGTCAGTTACCACAGTCAAAGTAGCTACACAAAGTAACTACACTGTCGAAGTTAAAATGTTACAAGGTACAGTAAGTATTTTTCAAGTCTTATGGGAAAGTATTTCATTGTTCTGAAGCCCTATGTTATACCTTGTAGCAACAATTTAATACTGGGAACACTAAAATGGAAAAGACATGTTATGGTTTGAATGTGAACTGTCTCCTCTAGACCAAACTCTTTGTCCCTAGTGGGTGGTGCTGTTTGAAAAGTGGAGATTCACTGAAGGAAGTGTGTCACTGGAAGCCAGTGGCTTGTAGACTTGCTCTATTTTCTGTTCACTCTGTTTCCTGGGTGTGGGGACAATGTGATCAGCCAGCTTCCAGCCCTTGTCACCATGTCTTTCTTGTTATAAACTTTTCCCAGCTCATTGTAGACTGTATTCCTCTGAAACTGTAAGCCAAAATAAACCCTTTTTCCCTTAAGTTGCTTTTGCTAGGGTATTTTATCACAGCAAGGAAAAACTGACTAAGTCTATATTTCACTAGCAAAACTTCAGATGAATTTAATTGGCCTGTGTTTGGGTTATTGTGTGTGACTTATCTCTATAAGCCAGATACACAAGCTTGCTATGCAAGGTTTCTATCCTGTGTGAGGTCCATGATACCTGAAACCCATGGAGAAGGGGCAAGTTTACATTCAGTTTGTGACATGAATTTCTGAAAACTACAAGGACAATCACCCACCATTTTTGAATTGACATTTTTCTTGGTGAACAGATGTAGCTAAAATCCTGTAAGTTAAATAGGTATCTAATAAGTTAGCAATCTACAAAGAGAAAATTGTGTCTTCAAGAATATGACTTACTTTTTCCATAGCTCACTGCCTTTGCCCACCAAGATACGCTAAATGCATAACAACCCCCAAATCTTAGTGGCTTAAAATAACAAAGAACTATTTTCAGCCAGTGATGTATGTCCAATGTGGATTAGATTAATCATTCTCAATGACAGCATTAAAAATATCACCATCATCTTATGATGTCACAATCTTGCATGAGTCTTGCCAGGCTCAATAAAGCAGAGAGCATTTTGGACAGTCCTAAAGGTGTCTACACAGAGGTGCTAGTCATGCATTGTTTCCAAGTTGTCTTTCATTGTCTGGCAAATAATATGACTAAACCTCAAACCTTGCAGGAGCCCAAAGGAGAGATCAACATTTACATAAGCACAAGAACACCCACTAATTATGTTGACCTTTTGAGAAAGAACTAACATCACATTAACTTTTTTTTTTATGGCTGTTTGAAGAAGGGCTCACCGTGATATTTCAGTATTTGAGGACAGTATCTTCTAGTAGTGAAACTGGGTTTCCAAGCTTCCAGGGGGAAAACCATAGAAATTGGATGCGGAGCTAACACATATCAGCAAATGTTTAGTTAAAAGTGAAGTGGACAAGGTCTGTTTAATATATATATCAGTTTTCTTATTGCTGTGCTATAACACCTGAAAGAAGCAGCTTAGTAGAGGAAAGACTTATTTAGTTTATGATTTGAGAGAGCATGGTTCATCATGGCACAGAAGTCATTGGCAACAGAAACAGTGGTGGCTGGAGGAGCAGGAGCCTGGGGTAGCTCAAGAAGTAAAGAGATCGATAGCTTGGTGTAGTGACACCTACATTTAATCCCAGCAGTTGGGATGCAGAGGCAGATGGATCTCTGTAAGTTCCATCTGAGCTAAATAGTGATACTGTGTAGCTGTCTCGAAGAAGAAGAAGAAGAAGAAGAAGAAGAAGAAGAAGAAGAAGAAGAAGA
>NW_021604712.1:812536-823665 GCF_004785775.1 Grammomys surdaster | reverse complement strand
GAAGAAGAAGAAGAAGAAGAAGAAGAAGAAGAAGAAGAAGAAGAAGAGAATAAGAAATACTTTTTTAAAAAAGTAGATATGTTAGTATCAAGGCTGGAGAATATCCCAAATGTCTCTCCAGCAGTGATCCACTTGGTACATCTAGGCTCCACCTCCTAAAGATTCCATAATCTCCCAGCAGAGCACTGCTATCTGTAGACCCATATAGTTTAAACACATGAGCCCTATGGGGGATTTTTCACACAAACGATATGGGGGCAGGAACCTTGGGAATGGACTTAGAGAGACTGATCTCAACACTGTGGTTGCTGTGTAGAATTCTATTACACAATACTCAGAGACTAGACACCAAAGAAAAACTCTTGACAATTGAAGAATCTGTGAGTTTTCGGCTAGTATCTGCACTGATGTTAAGAAGCAATATCTTTTTTTCTTCTAAGGGGACTTTGAGGAAAATATTTAACTATCATGTTTTGTGAAGTATACTATAGCTTAAAAAAAACCTTTTAAACAAGCACTAAGGAGCTGGAGAGATAGCTCAGTACTTAAGAGCACTTGCTGCTCTTGTATATAGAGTTCTGTTTCTAAAACCTATATCAAGTGGCTCATGACCACCTTTAACTCCAGCTCCAGAGATTGAAAGCCTTCTTCTGGCCTCTACAGGCACTGGCACACATGTGTTCATAGACACACCCGGGCATATACACACAAAAACTAAAAAATAATAAATAAATAAATAAATAAATAAATAAATATGTAAAACCGAAGAATAAAAGTCAACATGTGCTCGTTGTTTATGACTCAAATAAACCTTGTGCTCCGTGTTTGGACAGGAATGTAGATATCTGTTGGTCTTTGATTTGAGATGTGAGAAAGAACTGGCAGTAAAACCAAAGGAGAGAGGCAAATCTGAGACACATCGTCAGCTGCATCTTAGCTCAGTTTAATGGCCGTTCATACTTTTGGAGAGTGTCACAAAAGGTATCAAGTAGCTTGCTTCATTTGAGCACCCTTGACTAAAAAATGAATCTGACCAATGAAAAATGCTTCCCATCAAATGCTTTAACAACAGTGGTTACCATAATGAGTCAGTGGGCTAAAAATTCCTTGAGTTTGGCCAAGTCAAAAGATTCAGGGAAATGACTTTCTTTTTTTTGCCTTTGGAATAATGGAGAAGTAAGTCTCACTTTCTGCACTAGATTTAAAGAGTGGAAATGAGGGAATTTAAAGCAATCAGCTCTCAGAAAAGAAACCTGGAGAAGAGCAAGACAGAGTAGAGCAAACACTGGGAGTTAGGAGCCTCCACTGAGGCTACCACTACTGTGAAGCAAAGGAATCCATGCTGCAGACCTCAACTGCAACACTTGTCCTGGTAGTTGATACTTTATGTGCCAGACTGTATTCATCTCATATCAATAATCAAAAACACCCCAGCATTTTGTTGGAGAAATTAGGATCAATATAAGGAAGGGCACTTAACTCTGAATGGTACTAGCTTAACAAACAGCAATTGCTGAATAAAATGTCAACAGCTTTCATGAGGAATGAGTCTCCTTTAATAGTTTGACCCAGAAAATGGCACTCACAGTGACATCATAAGCATGCAGCTGTCATTATGGCAGTGAGAAGTTGAGCCTCTGAGGTACCAAAGAGCTGCCTCTGTTTTCTTTCAACTAAGTAATTGTGTCTAGGAGTGGTGCACTCAAACTTGAAGTCCCCGGGAGTCTTGAGATTTTCACAGGAGGAGGGATCCTAGGGGTAGAAAAATAACCAATATTTTTGACAAAATGATACAGGGCTTATACCATTCTCATTCGTTAGAAGAATGAAAAAGACCATTGCTTATCTTGAAGCATAAAATGCTATGGCAGAATCCATTAGCTGTAGCGTTAGTCCCATGTTGATTTTTCAACTAGAATTTGCGCAGCTGCTAAGTCGGAACCCTGTCTATTCATCATTGTGTGGGACACACTGCACTGCAAATGTCTTAGGTTGTGAGCCTTATCCTGTGGTTACAGAGCCGTCTCAAGCCCCACACTTCAGTTCCCTATAGCAGGGAGCAACAAACTTTTTCTAAAAAGGGACGGATAATTAAATGTTTTATAGTCATTGTGCGTCATATATCCTTGTTGCAGCCATTCAGATCTCTTTGTATTGCAAAAGTTGCCATTTATAATACATCAACAAGTGAGCATGACTGGGTTTCAATAATATTTTATTTATATGAGTAGGTGGGAGATCCAGAATCATATTTGCTAATTCTGCTATATAGAAGGCAAGAAAACTGTGTGTTTAAGATAAGATAACCCTTATTTCAGATTCTACCTCTTCCTCTCATGTGGCTTTTCAATCATTCACAGTTTCCTTTCATAAAAAATGATATTTCACATAAATGAAAATTATATGTATAAGAACTCTTGAGAATATTCCAATGCTAGAAAAGAACTTCATGGATGTATTTCTCTAGTAAATTAATTTATAGGATTTAAATTTTAAGATGTTTTACTTTATGAAGTCTCTTGGCCAGTCATTCCCAGGGAAGGAACTCTTTTGATCTTATGTACAGAGTCAAATTCAACATTGATACTGAAAAAACAAAAACAAAAAACTCATACATTCCAAAAGTGCAAATGAAGTTTAGGCTGTAATGCCAATTGATACAGGTTGATTTAAACCTCTAAGGCAAAGGTAATAATTCAGAAAGTTCAAGAAATGAGGGAAACGGAGCCTTCAAACTTACTGTGATTAACCTTCAACATACGGAGTGAAAAGAGCATAATAAATGTGTAGCATTTCTATGTTCCCTTGACGGTGAAATTTAAAAAAATAAGCAGAGCCCATCAACAGCAGAATAGTGTTCAGGAGCCTGCTGAATTGGGTTAATGCCTCAACAAATCATTTTTTTGATGAATTACATAAAGATAGCCATTATTGGCCTGTGTGTTGGAAACATTGTACATGAAGAATTTGCTGTTCACTGTGAGCTTACTAGAAAGAATGGAGCTAATGTTTGAAATGCATTCTCTCTGCTAAGGTGTATAAACAAAGTGCTTTTCTTGCTTGTCCCCTCAAGGGACATGGCTATAATTCTATGCCTCCGTGAGAGTACCTCCTACAGAGAGGCACATTGTTGCATGAGATTTGCCAGAATTACAAGGTATCATTTTATAGTTTGTTTAGTCTTAAAGACGAACTCCTAATTCTTTCAGGCCTTTTCAGTGGAGGGAGAGGGGCTCCTGTGACAACAAGGTAGAGTGCTTCTCAGTTGGGTGGGGCAGTTGTCAGAACACTCCTTTCTTTAGGATTCTGTTTCCATACATCTCACTGGTTAAGAATGCAGATTTTGAAGAGATAGTTTAGTGGTTAAGATCACTGGCTGCTCTTTCAGAGGTCCTGTGCTCTATTCCCAGCAACCACATGGTATTTCACAACCATCTGTCTTTGTATCTGATTCTCTTTTCTGGTATGCATAAGGAAAGAGTATTCATGTATATTAAATAAATAAATAAATAAATAAATAAATAAATCTTTTTAAATGCAGATTTGTCTTTGAAAATAACATTGTGGTGATGGGTGGTGAGTTCTTGATGAGGGTGTCATAGTAGGCATCCTGGGACAGAATTGAAAGCAAAGCTTTGAAGAATTCTGGGCATAAGTAACCAGTCAAAAGAGGTAGTTTGTATTTCCAAGCTGACTAACTTCTCCGAGTCTGTGGATCTCATTATAAAATGAGAGAATAATAACCGTGCTTCAGGCAGTCGAGATAAATGATATGAATGTGGTGGCATGAATAGCATAATATCGGACTTAGTGTAGATGATCAATAAACAGTATTTTGCTGTTACTGTTTATGCTCCCTTAATTTACTCAAATCAGTGACTTACACATTACCAGATACAGCGAGTTAGCAAAGGCTATAGGACTTCTAAGAAATGAACTAGGAGGAAGTATTTCACCCAAGGCCTATTCAGTGTTGGTTGATTTGATAGAACCATTACTTCCATGCTCTGATGATTCCAAATGAGGCTGGAGATCATTTTCTTAGCTATTTTAATTGGAATCACATGGTAGAATAAAGAAGTATTAGGCTTAAGAATCTGTTTTATATCAACCACCATCGGACGGTCAGAGGAAACAGTAGATCTTTGCAGTTCTTAATTTCAATAAGCCAAACAGAAGGAGATTGCCCAGACACACTGGGCTGCTGTGTCTCTCGGTGCAGGATAATTTGATATAGGCTCCCTTTTCTAATAACAGAAGTTAGGACTGTGACTCAGCAAACTAGGCAGGCAACAGACTAAAAGAAGAAAGCTCTGTGTGTGCTCCTGGACATCAGATTGGAGGCTGTTTTATCTGGCCTCCTCGTATTACTCAGTGGTTGCCCTGGGTATCCTGTTACAGACCTGGGCTCACCTCCTGCCAGAGCTCTGGCCACATCTGCCATGTGCTTGTAAGAATATCAATATCACGACAGAGGCAGATGGATGGAGCACTTTGTGGAGCATGGCTCTCTTTTCATGCTCCCAGGAGCATGTGTGCTATGCCCCTGCCAAGACTAACCATGTACATGCAGACTGGAGGAGACAGGGATGGAGTGTGACCTTGGTGTGGCTCTTAGGTGTTAACTCAGGGGGCAGAGGGTTCAACTTCTTCTGTATCCTCCATGAAAGGCTGTGGAGGGCATTTGTCTCTTGCAGATTTTCTCCGATCTAGTGTTTATTTTTCCCTCTTGGAGTTAGGTTTATGGAGTAAAACTGACCAAATTGAAATTTAAAGTCACACAAGGTACTGAGGGATTCACTACCTGTGACCAAAGAAAGTCTCCATTTTCAATAAGAATCCTTCCAGAAAGCACACCAAGTACACTGCGCCTAGCACACCACCTGTTTACTTAGACTGTTTACATACCCGTGCCTCAGCAAGCAATGCAGGACCAAGCAAGCGGTAGCACCCCTTGAACACAACGGGAGTTCCATGCCCTCTCTGAACTCATTGCCAACTCAAGGTTCAAGGCATTAGCAAGTGTCTTGGTCCATTCAGGTGCTATAACAAAGGACCACAGACTGAGTTACATATAAACTATAAATTGTTTATTTCTGACAAATAAGATATCAGGCTGGGTGTAGTGGCACATGCCGCCTTTAATATCAGCCCTCAGTGCCAGGCAGATCTCTGTGAGGTCCAGTCCAGCTTAGCCAACATAGGGAGTAGTGAAAGAACTCTGGCCAGCTCTAGCATGTTGAATGTGGCTCTGGCAGGCCTTGTCCTTCTCCCCCATTCCCTCTGCCTTGTTAAAACCCATTAGGTTACATTCCTAAAGCTAACCACCAAGATCTATTTCCTTATTTGGCCACTTCCTTCTCCTGAGGCTGACTACCAAGGTCCACCTATCAAAATGTTGAGGTCCAGCAATCAAAAGCCCCCTTTGGCTGCCCTAATTAACATGCCCAATTAAAACACCTCATCCTAACACAAGGTTTCCCTTTGTACCTGTATAAATTGCCATGTGTCACATCTGTCTCCTCTATCCAGAGGCAGATTTTTGTCCCTCCATGACAGATCCCCCACCCCCTTTTCTTCATTCTCTTGCCTTCTCCCTCATGCCCTATCTGCTGTTTTCCTCTCTTACTCCTTACCTTCTCTTCCTCTACAAACAGATATCCTTTATGTTGAGAACTTGCTCAGAGGAGTCCTGAGCTGATACTTTTCCTAACAAGTTGCAGGCTAGGTAGGGTTACATAGTGAAACCCTGCCTTGGTAATTCAATAAATTAAATAAATATCATATTTTCTTTATCCTAATGATTTTTTCATTTATTTTGCAGCTATATTTGTGTATGTGTGTGTGTGGGGGGGTGTTGTTGTTGTTTTTGGTTGGTTTTCTTTCTTTTAAAAAGTGTTTCAATATGCAGCATTTAATTTTGTTTTGATGTAGAATCTAACAAAGCTAAGGCTAGCCTCAAACTCACTGTGTTGATGAAGATGACTAGCACCGCCTTATTTTCCAGCCTTGACTTCCTGAGTGAATGAATTTCAGTTGGGCATCATAATGTCAGGTTTGGGAGTACTGAAGATTAAACTTTGGGCTGTTTGCATAGCAGACAAGAACCAAGAAAGATTGGGGACTTCCTTTAACAGTGTAACTACTAAGCCTTCCTCAGCTACATCCTCAGCCAAAAGACAGTTTTTTTTATAAAGAAGAAATTACACATGCTTTAGAGACAAAGAGAACATGACCAAAATAAAGCTGGGAAGTAAGAGCTACATTTATCTGCAAGTATATAGATAAATGTTTAATTTATCTTTATAATTAATTAATTATTTTTAACCATAAAGAATAATTATATTGGATTAATAAAGTGGCCATTGTAGGTTCCCTTCAAAGATCCATGACTTCACCAGCACCACATAATTGGCTAAGTTTCCAGTACCAGACATGATTTCTTCTTGTTGAGAAAGCTTTAATTTCACTTAGAAACTTCTTTTTGCAACAAATGAAGAACATTACAGAAACCCATAAGTGATCAAAATGCAGAAAATGATTCCCTAACTGAGAATGAATGACTGTGCCTCCCTGGCCCAAATGGAGACATCTACTACACAACTCCAGCTCCTAAGGCTCAGGGACATCCCTGTGAGGGGGCAGGAGGATTTAAGAGGCAGAGGAATAGGGAGAGTTCATCTTCAAGAAATGTCAGAGAAGCTACATCTGTGACATTTCATCTTCATACTGCCTGGATAAGCATGAACAGACATACTCACACCAAAGAGGGGAAATGTCATTGGGCCTCAGCTCTGGACAAGGAACTACAGGCTACTTAGGAATGCTGACAGCAGGAGAAATAATCTTCCAGAGAAGAGTCCCTCTAATTGGTTATCAAGTCAACACACACACACACACACACACACACACACACAAACACGTTCATGTGTAACAACAATTAAAGGAAAAGGTGCTGTGAATTTGAGAGAGAAAGTGGAGTAAATGGGAGGTTAGGATAAAGGAAAGGGAAGGGGAGATTGTATATTTTAATTATAAAATAAAAAAATAGTTAAAATAATAATAAAATACTAATAATAAAATAACCACTTATCTGTGGTTGAGTGTAGAAACAATACCCTGCATATTGAACCTCATTATTGGTTATTTTACTTAGACCTTCAGGGTGTACCACAGTCTTGCAACACTTGACTAGCAAGCAAGAAGGCTTATGTTCTACTCTAAGCTATGAAAAAAATTGAATATTTTTACAATCATAAAACCTTAGTACTTTTCTTATTACTTCCAAGCTTTAGTTAGTGGTTTGTCTGTTCCTGCTGAATATGCCTTAGAATTATCATTTCTTATTCCTTCCTCATGAGAAAAACCAAGAGTAGAAATGTATTATTATATAAAGTAGCCTATCATCAGATGACTAGAAAGTCATTCTAATGAACTGGAATTTTCAAAAATGAATTGCTAAGGCCAGTGGTGAAATTCATAGACTGACTATCATGAGGAGTCACATGCTATTACTACGTTTTAGAGTGAATTAACTTCCTGGGCTCTATGGCTCAGTACTTGACATCAATAAAGGAGGAAAGACTGACTTTGACTCACAGCTTCAGAGGGATTTCTCCATGGAGAAAACATCAAGCATGACAGGACAGCCTAGGTCATCACAGTGAGTGTGGGCTGCTGAGGTTCTTCATCTGGTGGTGGACCCATCAGCAGAACAGAAACTGGAGACTCAAAGACAGAAAGGAACGTGGAGTTGGACATTTCCTTCAAAATCTCAGCCCAAGTAACTACTTCCTGTAGTTACATTCCACCTCCTGAATGTTCCACAAAATCCTAGATTGTGTCACCAGATGGGGAACAAGATTTCAAGACATCATGTTAGGGACATTACAGATGTAAATCATAACGCACAGCAACACACAGCTTATTTACTTAATGAGACTCAGAGAGTGACATCACTTTACATCTAACCTTTATTTATTCTGATGAAAACCCAAAGCTTCAAAAAGGAATGAAAAATACTGGTTAGATGACTCCATAACCACGTGCAACATTAATAAGTGGGACAATGAATGGTTCTGGTGCCTTGCTGATAAATTCTTTTCTGTTGAAATACATATTTAATTGCTCCAGTTAAATAAAAAATAGAGAAACAAAAGTGTCCCACTAGGCAAGAAAGCAAGAGTGGTCCCACCAGTGGCTCTGGTTCCAGCTGCCGACTCACATCTGTTCTGTCTTCAAGCTGTGAAAGCCTGGTCACCTGATGGCATCACTAATCTTGTGCTCCACATACTGGGACCTTTTGTTAAAGAAAGCATAAACGTTCATCTTCAATTTTGGGTGTGTGCACATGTTAACATTATCCTAATCTGATATCTGATGGCATGTGTAATTCAAATTCAAGAGACTTAATCTATGAAGATGCAATGTTAGTCAAATTGAAAAGATAAGAAGCCTAGCAACCAGACCAAATGCTTGTGACATTGACAAAAAAAAAAAAATGGTCGATTGCGTGCCCTGCTATGGATCAGGATCTGCAGGCTTTTAAACACAGAATGCTATTTAAACCTACTGAACCTGTATTGCCGTAGCTTTATCTCAGAAACCTGAATGACTAGTTACTTTAGACAATCTTGCTGTATGTAGAGCCTGGATAAAACGGTTTCCTTGTCTAATTCCAAATCTTAACATCTTGCCATCAGCTATTTCAAAGAAACCGAATCAGAAGGTTTTCATGCATGGCTTCAGAAACCACAGTTTCCCAGTCATCTCTGCAGCATGAGTGAGAGGGTGGAAATTAATTTTAAATTAGGGTAGAAGGTGAGTTTTGAATCAGATTAACTCAATATCTCTAGTGAAAATTTAACAAGCACATGAGAAGGGCAGCGAAACTCATTCTCGAATGCATATATATCACTGAGCATTTTGTTTTTTCAAGTTGAGTGGCAGATTTTACAGGACAGTAGATTGTTCATTTGGAAGAATTCACCTCCTCTTCATCCCAAGTTTTCACTTGAATTCATAATGCTCTGATTGGAAGAACATATTTCGTTCCTATGGCAACCAGCATTTCCCCTAACCCCTCCCCTTTGAAAATCCAAAGGGACACCTTTTACTTCAGAATTAGAATATGCAGTGGAAACAGGTGACTCTATTTTTAAAGCATGTTTCTCTCTACAAATAGCCTCTTACCATTAGGTTAGAAGAAATATTATCCTCTATCTCTTCCTTTCTTACTTTAAATGTTGCTCAAAATTATTGTTAACCCTCTACAACCACAAGTTCTACCACTCTGGATTCAACCAACCATGAATTAAAAAATATTTGGGAAAAAAATGTACCTATGCTGAACATGAATGGACATTTTAACTGTCATCTTCTCCTAGCCACATAACTTACAATGTATAAACCTAGCTTATGCTATTCAACATCCATTTGCAAAGTATTTGTATTGTGTTCGTATTTCAAATAAGCTGTACATAATTTAAGTTATCCAGGAGAAAGGATATGGTTATGTGCAAACACTATGTTTTTTCATGGAGAGCTCTGGAGCATCTATGGATTCTGGTATCAATACTAGTTCCTGGAGACAATCTCCTATAGAAAACAAGGGACAGCTGTATTCGCTATTGGGACAATTATGAACTGAACTGAAAGCTTGTCAGTGGAGCCTAGGCTTAAGGGTGCCCAGTCTCTGGACTGTATTTTCCTTTGGAGTGGAATGGAAAAAGTCCCTTAACATTTTGGTTGGCTTTTATATCTCTTGTATAACAATCCATAGATGTCTATGGCTGATAGAGATGTCACATGCATTTTAAAAATAGCCAAGAGAAGAAAAATTCTACTTTATAAATAGAACTAAATGTAGTTCTCTGCTGTCTCCAACTCTCAGAGAGTGTGGCAGCTATAAGAACTGTCTTATCTAAGCATCAGAAGACTAGGAAATGCTCTCTGGGATTGTAATGCCAAGAAATGTTAGGCAGAATGGGGCCATAGATGTGACTTTACATCACAGCTATGCCTATGAGTCCAGAAAGGCATCTCTCAGGCTTATGGGACACTCTAGTGGCCAGTCACCCACCATTCTTGATAGTGACTTCCCCCCCCACCAGCTATCTATTGATGGATGTTTGATGTTTCACTTATCCTCCCACCTGTATCCTTGACAACTGTTGAGGGGAAGGCAATTCACTGAGAAGGCACATGCATCCTCCTCAACTCCCTCCCCTAGCTGATACAAGGGATGATCTCCAGCCTCACTAATAGACAGAGTTACTTGATGCTGACCTTCAGAAACTTGTCTTGTATGAATTCCAGAGTCTTCTTCTGGAATTGTAATTAAGAATGCCTTCAAGATACCATTGTCTTGTTTGTAAAGCACCTGATACAAAACCTAGCTCACCTTTTAAATCATTGTTTCTGTTTTTAATCTTCATCTGATGGGTCCTCCTCATCCTCCTTGTTATCATTCTTTCCCTACGCTTCCATATGATTTAATTGTCACAGAAAGATTCTCTCTCTACTGTCCCTCCTGGGGGAAACCCTGAGCTTTTCATTATGCTTTTCAGTCCTGGTCTGCTCTGGTTTACTGGTTTTAGTTACTATTTTGTAATGTGCCAGCAATCAAGGCAGAAGTAAGGGTTAAGTTACAGGCTCATGCTTGGACTAAGAAAAGACCTGAGTTAAATCTCAGTTCTAATACATGCCACCATTCTGTGACTGTCCTGTGGGTAAATCAGGGGCCTCTCAAAACTTCATCTTAATACAGAAACCTGATAATACGAGGTAATAATTAACTTGCTTACTATATAGGAAGCATATCTATAAAGCTTTTAGAATAATCTTGTGAGGCAGGTATAATTAATGAGTTTACTTTGCAGATAAGGACTCCATTTATTTCTTCCAACTTGTTAGAAGTGAGTCAGTAAGTGGTAGAGTTGGATCGGCCTGGATCTTTGCAACTTCTCTCAGGAACAGAGTCAAGAAGGAGGGCCACAACATAACTTGCAAGACTGGGTTGTAAAAATTCCTTGCTCTCTTACTTCTGCTTTGAAGTTCTTGCTCTGCTCTCAGGGAGTCTGAGACTGAGAGGGGGGAGGGGAGAGGGGAGAGGGGAGAGAGGGAAGGGG
>NW_021604712.1:793041-812136 GCF_004785775.1 Grammomys surdaster | reverse complement strand
CGAGGGAGAGGGAGAGGGAGAGGGAGAGGGAGAGGGAGAGGGAGAGGGAGAGGGAGAGAGAGAGAGCTGTGAAGAAAGAAACCACCAGGTCTCTTGGTCCCCAGATTTGACTGAATACACTTTTAATTTGGTCCAACATCTTGGAAGTGGCTCTTCAGATCTCCAGTTAGGCTACGATAACCAGCTGGATACCACACAGGAAGTCACAGTGAGTTCATGCTGAGCTCCACTGATAGTGCTGAACATTTATGAGACAAGTAACTGGTTATCGTTGCCTTAAATGCTTATGTTTTGAGTTTGATTATTTTGTCTCAATTGAATATTTTCCTTTATAAGAGTTATCTTGGTCATGGAGTCTCTTCACAGCAATAAAATGCAAACTAAGATAGTATATAATAACCCCACTTCCATGTCCTGTTATATGAAATAACCCATTTCCCTGTTCAACCCTATACAATAAACATTCTGAGCTCCCATGGTGTTGAGGTTTCTCCACCAGGGAGCCCAGATGACCTGATCCCAGCTCTCTTGGTTTCTGCATATGCCTGTCCTTTCTTCATTTTCTTGGTACCCTAGTGCCAAGGACTATTCAGGACTAGCTCACCTTTTAATTTATCGTTTCTGCGCTTAATCTTCATCTGATAGGCCCTCCTCATCCTCTACTGAATTCCTGAAGCCATGTATGAATGTAGCATGAAACCTTGTCTTAAAACAAACAAACAAACAAAACACCTCATGGTAGGTGGAATTAGAATAGCAGAAACTTGTAGGATCACATCTCACATCTCAACATGGGCAAACAAAAGATTCACTTGGACTTTTCTGCCAAATCTTCTCACAAAATCAAAGAACTCCTTTCTTAAATAATAACCATGCCTTAAAGCCTTCCACTAAGCCCTACTTCTTAGAGGCTCTACATAATATCCAAACATCACCATTGTAGGTCCCAAGCTCTCAACACTAAAGCCCCTGGGAGGCATAGCACAACACTGACTTTGGGGCTGTCACACTGTCTTCTTGAATATCAACAACATAAAGGGCCAAGTGTCATTATGAGCACAGAATCAGATAATAGCAGGACTGAAAATGTCATGCTGCTCAGATGAAAGAATAGATTCAATTAAAGAAAGCCATCCATGTTGGCTAATAGAGCTGATGTGAGTCATAAGCCCACTCAAGGAAGAGCATCCAGTTTAGTGAGAATCTGAAGAGAGAAGAAGCTTACCAAATGACTTGAGACGTTGAAGTTAATTGCATAGAGTACATATGGGGTTCCTCCAGGTGGACAGGTTTTCAGTGACTAACCAACTGGGTGTGCTACCTCACTGGTAGAGTCTTAAGCTGATGAGATAATGAAAAATCTACACATGACAAGGAAGTCCATAGGAATGGGTGCTGAGAGACTCATGGGGCAGCCATGTGAAAGGTCTTGGAAGTAGTTGCATAGTAAACCAAAGATGAACAGAGCAAAGTGAAGAGACTTTTGTGTTGAGAATAAGATCACTAAACTTTCATTTTCTGGTGCCCTATTATATATTCAAAACAAAACAAAAAATAAAAAAGACTCAAGTTCACTCTGAATATTTCACAAGCTAAATGGGACGCTTACTGGGAGGAATAAAGGATTAAGAAGAGGTCCGAGTTCTGCTGGGACCTCGTGCTTTAAAGGCTCTGACAGCTGAATGTCATTTCAGAGCAACAGTGGCCACAGCAAACCCTTGATCATTAAAAGATAAATGCCCCCGAACCTATACATACGCTCCAGTATTCTGCAGCCTGTGTAAAGTTGCAAAGTGTTCGTAGCTTTGACAGAGAATAAGCAGAACCCAAATCTCTGAGAAGAGCTGCTTTCCCTAGAGCAGTGGATCTCAACCTTTCAAGTGCTGAGACCCTTTAAGACAGTTTCTCATGTTGTGGTGGTGCCCAAACACCACAAAATTATTTCATTGCTATTTCATAACTGTAATTTTGCTGCTGCTATGAATCATAATGCAAATATCTGTGTTTTCCAATGGTCTTAGATGATCCCTGTGAAAGGGTTGTTTGACCCCAAGGATTATAACCCACAGGCTGAGAACCACTTCCCTAAAGCATCAAAGGCAAAACCAGAAGCTAGTGATATAGATTGTGTTGCCTCCCTGGTTCTCTCCCATGCATTTCATTGGGAGTACACAGTATTTAGCATCACCATAAGTATCTTCAATGGGCTGACCTATGAATTATACCACATAATTTCCATAGACAAGTCATTTGTAAGGTCTTAATAGCTGAAACAAGCTTTTAGAACAGAATAGCTTATACCCTATAACTAAGCCAAGTGGAATATCTATAATAACTTTTCCAGATTTTCATGGAAATCTGTAACATGTACAAAAGTAGAAGTATTCAATGAGCTAGCTATGCTCATCTTCTTGCACCCTGATCTTTCTTTTCTGGATTCACAAGTTCCTCTGAGTATTTCTGTTTACTCTTCTCCAGGCTTGGATGTATTGTTATCTCCCAAACTCTGTACCTTTAACTACTCTTTTGAGACCTATAGTGAGGGTTTGGATCTTCAGGTGTAATCGTTACAGTCAGTGATACATACCCAGTGATACATACCCATGAAGGTCTGGAAGCATGGCTCTCTTGTTTCAAGCAAAGCAGTTCTTAGATGTGACATATCAACACAGCTCGGGGCTTGGATACAGTTTGGCTGATAGACTGCTTACTTCCAAGGCATGCAATACTGAGATCTATGCCCAGTGCCCTCAAATAAACAAATTGACCTTCAAAGAATAGATCTCCCCACTCCAGAGCTGGCCAGAAGACAGGAGTGGAAAGAGCAAAGGTGGTGTGGTGAGGGAGGGGAGATACGTAATTAACTGGAAGCCATTGTCTTCCCAAAGGCTCCAGGGAACCATCTGTCCGAGGAGAAGAGTGGTCTCCTGGATGCTTTCTTGATCTCTTGATCTCTGCTAAGAAGAAGCAGAGCAGATTTCTAAGACCCTGCTGGGAAGGAAACTGAAGTTACCTGGGACTTGGTAACTGAAATCACACCCTTATGGGTTGCTTGCAGGCTCTGTCCTTCTCTTCTGCCACATTCCCACTCCAGTGTCCCGGGGAACTTCCTGGATACAGCACTCACACACAAATCCTCCCCTTGATGATTCTGAGAGGGTGGACCAATGATTCAGCTTATTATCAGGAAAATTCAGAGCTCCATATTTTACTCCTACAATATTTTTTTCAATATGTAGTATTAATAAAGATTTACGTTTTTGTATTTCAATTATGCTAGTACTACACATACACATTAATTCCTTTTCATCTGTACCCTTATAAAAGCTCAGGTGCTAAAAGTTTAATCCCAGATGACAGCACTATTGGAAATCAGTGGTTTCATAAACAGACGGAGTTTAGTGGGGGAATTCCCTCTCTCTCTCTCTCTCTCTCTCTCTCTTTCTCTCTCTCTCTCTCTCTCCCCGTCATGGAGTAAACTGTTTGCCCAATCATGTACTCTTGCCATATTGTCTGTCATAGGCTCAAAGCCACAGGTTAATCAAGCATGGGCAGAGAAGTCTAAAACTGTCATCCTGGGTCACACTTTTCTCTTTATAAGCTGATTATCTCATGGATTTGTTACAGTAAGAGAAATCTGATTATGACCATTTCTTCTAAGGAGCTTTTTTTTCTCTTTAATAAAAATATTTACTGAAGAAATGAGTGAGTACTAGTATGCCTACCCTTTGCTATTTCTCACAGACCCATCCTTTATAAAACCCACTGTCACCCTTTCATCAAGTGGCTTTAATACCCGAGTGAGTGAGGAGTGTTAAATCTTACAGTCTACCAGTGAAGCATTTGGATTCTTTGCTTCCTTCTATATTTATTACTGGAATTCAACTCTGGAGAACTTTTACCAGCTACTGAAGGATCCTAAAACCATATTCTGTAAAAGGAGGCAGGATATTTAACTCTTTGATTCATAGAGTTGTAGAAAAATAACTTAGTATCTTAATAATACCTATGGTTGAATGACTAAAGGCAGTATGGTATAAATTCTTGGATCGCCCCCACCCACCACCATATTTCAACCCTTACGTTTTGTGCTGTGGATATTTGGTATCTTTTTAATACACATATGTCATTATCCTTTTTGGTACTCAAATTGTGCCATCTTTGGAACCAAGACCATTTTCAATAATAGTAAAGTATGCGTGTGTGTGTGTGTGTGTGTGTGAAGAATCTCAATTAACCAAACACTCATCTACTTTTTCACCTTCACATGAACTCTTCTCTCTGTCCACTCAGAGGGTTGGAATGAATCTTTTGAGTATGTAAGCTACATCAGTTCCTCCAAAGACTTTCATACTCTTATTGTTTTTCTTTTCAATATCTCTTCAACCTTAATCCAACAAAATCTATATTATAGAACTAACTATATGTCTTTAGTATGTAATCTTGTCTCTCCCAGGGCCCATGGGAGAATGCATAGCATTAGTCCGAGTCTCTGGTACTTAACAGTAGTAGCTATTCATCTCATAATTGCTGAATAAACTAACATACGCAATTCCAAAATCAAACAGTCTCAAAATCAATTTTCCCTAGACTCTCCAAATCATGATCATGTGAAGGATAAAAAAGCAAGCTTTAGAGAAGCCAACAGCTAACCTTCTTAATTTGATAAATTTACTGTAATCGAAGACTTAACTTCAATTGACTCTATATCTTGTGTCTCGTTTATGTAATAATTAAGTGACTATATATCATTTCTGCTCAAGTATCCATCTGGCACATCATTTATAAGAGTAAAGATGCTGCTAGATTGTTCTGGCCTACAAAGAAAAGTCACTGGAGCATGGAAGCATACACTTGTGAGGAAGATGTAAAGAACCAGGATGAGTCCATCAAAACAGTCCATCTCCTTCTCAGACTAACAAAGAAAATCTAACACTGAAAACATTAAAATAAAGGAAGATACATGGACAGAACAAATGGCTATAAAGCTATGTTCACTATGAAGTGAGAAGGCTCTCACTTGCCATTTAGAAATTTTACCAATTATCTAAGATAATTCAGGTTATAAAAAATAAAAGCCACACCAACTACTTTCTCTGATCCTCACTCCTGTGACCTTGTGGATAAGATTGAATAATTTTAAATGATAGCAGTGCAAAATTTTAAAGAGAGCAAATTTTGAATGCACCAAACGAAGTGTATCATTTAACCCTTACCAAACTGCTTAACATAGTTCAAGACCCACTCATTGGTCAAGTAAAAGTGAAAGATTGCCACATGTGCAGCTAGCTGGATTGTCCATCTTTCTCAAGTTTAAGAAAGGCAATAGAGATAAATCAGCAATAAGAGCACTCTCACATTCCAGGTACCATAAGATGCTATTGATACGGAGAATAATAGAATCTGGGCAGAAGAGAATAGAGTTGACCCAAGCATTGTCAAAATGGGACTTTATTAGGTATTTAGCAATGTGCATGGCTGAATCATCGGCAAGGTAAGAATTGTATAGTTATTGTTGCTATTTTATTATTTTTTTCAATTAGGGAGAGATTCTTGGGAATATTCCAGCAATGAAGGAAAGAGTGAAACATTTTCCAAGAAACAAATATTCAGAGGTATAGTGATATGAATATTTCATGGGCAGAGAGCTTTTTTCACACATAGTAGTTATCACTTTACCACATGAAATAGACTGTATGCTGTCTCAGAAAGATAAATGATGGCTTTCTTGGTCTGCTTAATCTGGACATAGAATTAGAAATATCAAACTAGCCTCACAATTCCATTTATCTTTTTTATTAATACCTGACATGCAACTCTAAAATGTTACAGTTCTGTGTAAAGAAGACATATGAAAGCAAATCATTCTGTGTGTTCTTGTTTATTAAGCATCAACAAGAGGAATCCCAGAGTCATAAAATACAAATGGTATACAGGAACCACCTCATTGCACAGTGGTCTGGAGGACAATCTGAGTACAGTAATTCACTGCACAGATGCTAGAGGCAGACTGTGTGGGTTCTGATCTGTCTGGTTGCTTTGTTGCTGTATACATAACCAAAGGAACAGGAGATGGGAAAATGAGCACAGTCCCTTTCTGCTACCCCCAAAGGAGAGTAGCAAGCCTGCTTGACAGATGATTTTGCAGTAGCAAGATACAGCAGAGGTTTTGTTGATGTCTACAGATCTAATTAATAATCTATGGATATAACTACTATGTTTCCTAGCATACTGTCTTCATACATTTTAAATTGAGCTATAACTTTAGGAAAGCTTAAGAAAAATTTACGATAAATTATTGAGTTTGAGAAATTTTAAATACATTGTACCCTCTGGAAGCTATCAGAAAAATATTTTCTGATATACTTTTTCCTTTCTATCGAGAGATGCAGGCTTCTTCACACCTTCTTCCTTTTTATAATCTTGCTGACCAAGTTCACCACTGTATTGACTTCTCTCAACACAGTTTGAGCGGCACTGGGGATTTATAAATAGAACCGAACACTAAGATCTTACGTCTCTGACTAACTTCACTCAGAATCACATCTAGAAGACAGTGATTGGTAGTCTATCAGACCCTGATTTTGATTGATGTATATAACTATATTGTATGGATTAAGCACAGGTTGTTTCTTCAGTATAGAGTCCACGAATGCTTGTGTTGTTCCAAGTTTGGGACAATTATGAATAAAGCTCTTCTAGCCACCCTTGAGCAGGTTGTTGGTTTGTTTGGGAATTCAAGTTCTCCTTTCTGCTGAGTAGGATTTCTAAGTCACAGGAAATGTCTCGCTTTGAAAGGTACAGAAAAACTGCATCAGTAAACCAGTGGCTTCGCTTGAGCACATGCTGCGAGGTGGGTGGAAGGACTTCCCGGTTATTTCCACCCTCACAAACATGATGCATCATCAGATTTTGCATGTCAGCCTTTCTGGTAGGTGTGTGATAACATTGCATTCTTATTGTAAATTCCATTTTTTAATTGATCTTTCAGCATTGAGGGTGGGGCCTATGTGGATATTTTATTTTGTGAAATCCATTCAAGCCTTATGCTCGTTATTAAACTTAAAAAAAAAATGATCTGGAGGAACTGGGAAGGTGATCCTGTGGGTAAAGTGCTTGCTACACAAACATGAAGAACTAAGTTCAGATTCCCAGAACCCACAAAAATGCCAGATATGTGTTTCTAGTTTCAATGTTATGGAGCAGAGACTGACAGGACCCTAAGGTCAGTGATCTAGCCAACTGATGAGCTTCAGGTTAGTAAGAGTACCTACCTGGATATAGTAAGGTGGAGAGACATAGAGGGAGACAAGCATCACTGACTTTTGCCATCTACGTGTGCACACATGAGTGCATGAAACCACACGTACACATACATAACACACACAACTATTCACATATACCCAAACAACAAACAAAAGAACAAAATGTATATGTAATAGCTTTAAAAGGAAATCCTGGACATTAGACCTTGTTTCATTTAAATATTTCTAAGTCTTATTTCTAGGAATTATATTTTTTCCTCCTCTAATTATGTCTTAGAATAGATTTTAATGAGATCTAGTTTATAAAAAGTTTATAATTTATATTCTTGTATCCTTTACAAAATTTTCCTATCTCGATGTCATAAAAATATTGGGTTTTTTTGCCTACTTTTAAATTTCTTTTAAAAAGATGGTTGCTTTAGATTACCATCTAAGCTTCAATGAATTTTTTTATGAATAATGAAAGATAGCATGGGTGGGGGAATAGAATTTGTTTGTTTGTTTTTCAAGAGCGAATTTTTCTGTTTAACTGCCCTAGCTGCCCTGGAACTCATTTTGTAGACCAGGCTGGTCTCGAATTCACAGAGATTTCCCTATTTCTGCCTCCCAAGTCCTGAGGTTAAAGGTGTGTGCCACCATGACCAGGAGAAGATAGAGATTTTAAAAGTTCACTTTTGATAATCAGCAAGGTGTCTCAAAGGTCTTACCAGGAAGTCTGATAACCTTGATTTTATTCCCCAGATATAGAGGAAGGCAAGAACTGAGTTGCCTTCTGGCAGATATACACATATGCATTCCCAGCCCCAGCAAATATATCACACAAATAATAATAATAATAATAATAATAATAATAATAATAAATAATGTTTCATTTTAAAGTTCACTTTAAAATAGATTTTCAGGTCCCCACTAAATTTGGTATCTTAAGCTACTTCATTCAAAGAGTATTCTTTTACTTTCACAATTCTATTCTTAATCATAGGTAGATTCTGGATTTTATAAAGTATTTCTCTATATCTATTGAGTAACTATATGATTTTTCTCTTATTCAATTTTAGCAAATTATATCTTTGATTTTCAAGTATTAAAAGTTTAACAAGAGAAAAGTACCTACAATCTTTCCCTGTTCTCATACTCAATACTTCTGTGGCCAGATATGGAGGACCTTTTCTCCAGATGACTAATATTCCAGTGAAGTCTTTCATCATTTGTTCCAATTCTGACATTTACCAAAACAGCACACAATCTAAAAGCTAAGGACTAAATCTTTTTTTTTAATTTGAAATTTAGAATTGTTTTGCAGTGAAAGGTTTTTTATTTAAATATTTTTAGATCATATATAGTCACATCATTAACCCTTCTCTTCCTTTCTCCCAGGTACCCTTAATTCTCTTGCTTGCTTTCTAATTCATGACCTCTTTTTTGAGTTGCTATTGCATGTATGTGTTTTCCTATTCTTTTTGTTTTTTAAATCAAATCGTAATTTTTACTTATTCACACAGGGATTATAAACACAAAAAGGCATGATGTGGGGAAGAGGATGACACTGCTGTTCAGGGGGAGTACAGATATCTTTCAGAACAGGGTATTGGCTGGGTGAAGGTTCAGGGGACAGTTCACTATGACTCTGCCTATGATTCCCTTGTCCTTATCTAAGTTGGTATTATCCGCCAAGGCTACCTATTTACAAGGTCTATGACTACTCAGGCTGGTAAATTTCCACAAAAGCTGCCTGTTTACAATAGCTTATAGCCATCTGTTTCAATGTTTTTCCACAGAGACCCAAGACTTGGTATTAGTATACATGTATGACAGGCCTATTGCTGATTTTAGGCCTATGGTTGATTTTAGGCCTTCAGTGTATAAGCAGGGCTGCCCCTGATATCTCCTCCCTTCTCTAAGTATAGAAGGGCTGTGGCGATTCTAATCTTGCAAAGGCGGGGATAGAGGCCTGACCTCCAGTAATTGAAGGGGACTTTGCAATGGCTCCGGTCCCCCGTAAGGACTAAATCTTACCTAGCCTGCCCCTGACTCAAATGACAGTCACAGGCAATAGAATTGCATATTAATAACAACTTCCCTCTGGCTTGGCTACAAATCAGAAGCTTCTATGATGACTTCTTGATCTGACAACACACTTACTTTTGCGGGTTAATTACAAAGAATGATTTTTAAAAAATGAATTTATTTTTGTGTGCATGTGTGTTTTGCCTGTGTGTGTGTGTGTGTGTGCTGCATGCATGTGTGCCCATTGCCACAGGAGGTCCAAACAGGACATCTTATCCTCTTTAAACAACTCTATGAAGAGCTATACAAGGTTTAGTGTACATGAGTCCTAAATGCTGGAGCTTCTGCTTCTATGGAGTTGAGTAAAACCATCCTGAAACACATGTCTGTGTTGACCAACTTGACAGCTTTGGAAACCTTGTAGCTCAGGGATGAGCCTTTATCATGTAGGCACACCTCATTAAGCCAACCCTGTTCTTCTTACCTCACAGTAAACCTGACAAGCCCAAACTAATGGTGGTTTAGAGTTTCATTAACTACTACTTATCCAAGAATTAGTAAAACAAAAGGAGTATTTTTCCACAATGTCCAAAGGTAGAAATGGTTCTGTGGCAGAAGCTGGAGTCAAAAGCCAAATATTTTATTCAAGTTTGTGTAGCATCTTTAAAATTCAAAAATCATAGGAGGGAAGAGAGATCTATATTTTATTATCTCTATTTCAGTGTCCTGTGGGCAAAAGCCTCGTGCTAGATTAATTTTACTATAAAATATGGCCTATTGGAATGGGCCTTCCCACATCACTCACTAATTAAGAAAATACCCCAAAGAGTTGAGTAAAGGCAATCTTTTATGGGCATTTTCTCAATTAAGGTTCCTTCTTCCAGATATATTTAGATTTGTATCAAATTGACAAAAAAAGAAAAAGAAAAAGAAAAAGAAAAAAATCAGCCAGTAAGAAGAGATATAAAACAATCTCCTAAAAGTTGTTGGGGATGGGTTCTTAATTTATGTCATCCTGGAAGGGTGAAGAAACCCACCAAGGTCAGTCAATCAAAACAGGAGGTCATAGATATCAGGACATAACAGGACTGAAAGCCCAGGGTAAACTGTACAAGTAGCTGTGCTTGGTAAGCGCTAAGATGTTCATATTGGCTTTCTGACAGTCATGTGGGAAAAATGAAATGGATAATACTGAAGGCACCCCCAATATGAAGATAGTCACACAATTCATCCCACGGAGAAGCACAACTGGTTCAGTCATCAAGGACTTGACAGATGCACAGTGAGGCTCTTATAAATACTTTTATTCCTCTACATTACTAGGTGCAAAACACCGGTGGCTTATGAAATAGGGTAGTAGATTACAATGAGCTCACTCAGGTATTAAAGCCAATCGCACCAACAGTTTCGGTCCCAACTCCTGCCACCTTGTGTGCAGTGACTGGCCCGATCAGCGTAGCTGTCCTTTACTTGAGACAAAAGGAGTTTATATTTATATTTCGGGAATGATAATCACATTTATAGTATTGTTTCACAGCTGTGTAAAACTTAATTGTACTGCCTCAGCCTCAGGTAATTTATTTGTAACCCTCTCTTTAATAGGATTCAGAACAGTTCTGCGGCAGCAGCTCACAGCGCGTGATGAAGAGTCGTTTCACAGGTTAGGTGATGCTAACTGAATCTTGGTTATCAAACGGTATACACTACCTGAGATGTCCTCACCAATCATCTAAATCTCTAAAGATGAGAGATGAACCTCAAGGAAGTTTATGATATTTCTGTAATTAGAAAGTTGATGGAAGTCGACCCATCTGCTGAATGCCAGAAGTTTCCTTATGGACAGGGTGTTTAAAGCATATTATGCCCACAGTTAAGGAAAATAGCCATTGTGTTGAATATTAGATGTTATAAATGCCATTTTTGGTCACACTTCCCTAGCCCAACAGAAGATACTCCTTAATACTCATCTATAAGGGATGCCATCTGGGGGTTAACATAATTCCACTTTGCCATGTAATTCATTAAAGTATCACCTCTATCCAGGGACTGTATTTTATAATAAAAGAAATGTAGCAATGATCTTGTGCCCACAGGATATACTTTATTATAAGCAATAGCATCCAGAAGCAGCTTGTTCCATGGGGCAGTAAGGGTCCTGCTGAAGACTTGGTAACAGTGCTAGTTGGGAAACAATACCTTTCAATATTGAAACCAATAAATTGCCTTAAAAACAATCTTGGCATTCACCCTCAGCCAGAAAACATGAATCTCAGAATTGAGGTCCAAGAATGAGATTCTCACAATTAACTCTTGCTTCCTATTTTACGATGCTGATTTCAAGAAGCTTAGAGGTTTTCATACTTAGCAAAGAAGTATCTCTACCAGGTAGCAGAGATAGATCATGGTTAATCAGAAACTGAACTTTCCATGATACTAAACCAAAAATCAGAAGAAAACAACATTATACTCCCTGTCTATGGTGCACAAAATATTTATAAATGGGGAAATGGAAACAGACCTACTGCTACTCACTGGGGATGAGGAAGTCTGTGCCTTCTGTCCAGCCGGCTCAAGGAATGCCTCTTAGGACTCCCTTGCCCAACAGACCTCAATAGTGAAATGTCATGAGATAAAGAATGATAGAATAAATGATAGAATAAAGAAAAGCATAAAGAGCTCGATGAGTGAAGAAGTGAAGTCTGAATAATTTTTTCAGGTAGAGAAACCCATCTAACTGAGGGAAGGAAAACTGAGGATTAGTCAATGAAACATACAAGACTTAGTAATTAGACAGTATGATCAACTACCCAGGCATGTGTTACATACTTTGTTTCCTCCCCCACTGTTTTTTAGTGTCTTAGTGTAGAACACCAATCATGACTAATATTCTAGATTTGGGGCATAGGTACAAATGGATTTCTAGCCTCTCTGGTGGGGCAGCAGCTGGCAGGGCTTCACATATCCTCTGTGGGCAATGCAAAACATTTTCCCCTCAGGTTAAGGCAAGAGTGAGTGCTGAAAGGAAATGATCTGGCCAGTGACAGACAAATCCATTACATTTGCTCTTCTCTCTGAGCCCTGTCCGTCCCCAGACACTGCTTTACAAATGATGACAACAGGCTCCTTTGACCTTAGGGTTGGCTTCTTATTTCTTTTTACCACAGGAAGCCCCAGCAGGAACAGAGGAGTGAGAGCAGAGAGTGAAGTAGAAGGCACTTGTTTCCTCTCTATGCTGTTGGCTTGTATGTGCTGGTTTGTCTGCACCCCAATGGACTCTGCTACTTCCAGGCTTTCTATAGGACTCCTGCTTTCATTCGCAGGTAGCCACTCTTCCTCCCTCCCATCCTTTAGGCAGATGGTGCTGATGGCTCTTCTATGACTAGCCCCAGGTTACTTCCTTCCTTCTGGTAGCCCTTCCTGGTCCTTTTTTCTGGGCTTCTTGAAGGTCACAGATGATGTGTGTACTCCCACTCGAATGGCTGCAGAACTAGTATTCTTCTTTACTTCCTTTCCCAGCAGACAGGAAACAATCTTTTCATTCAGTTTAATATTTACAGTAGACGAGAGGTACAGTTACATTTTATGCTTTTAGCCCAGAAAGAAATAGAAACAGAAACAAACCCCACAGACAGGAAATTATAAGTAACTCGGATATCTACTTGGAAAAGGTATGACGGGTAGGAGGAATCAAGACAAATTAACACCTTAAAATATACTCCAGTAGAGATTTTCTTGGCTAGCTATCTTCCTAGTTCTAAGCTCCACAAGGATGCTCTGCCTCCACTCAGCATCTCATCCATGGGACGACTGGCAGCAAAGACCCAATCAAAGGAAGGCCGACGCACTTCATTTCCAGGGTCAACTTCAACTGATTGGCTTTTAAAGCAGGGTATTTGAAAAGAGTCTGATGACTTATGCCAGCTCAGTGGGAGCACATGTTATAATCAATTGGTGCTTTACCAGGGGAGGTGACCAGAGGAACAGTAGCCAAGAACTGTGTATTTATTAATCTTAGTGAAATCTCACTTGGCATATTGTCTTTGGACAGTTAACCCTCATGTGTGTATTGAAAGCAAATTCTCTCACTGGGAGAGGCTAAATTGGGAGGCCAAAGCAAGAACACATGGTTTTAAAATTTCAATGTCAACTTATATATAATAGAATATTCTCTCTCATAGCAAGTTCCTGCTAATGTTACTGGCTAGACTACAAAGATTTCTATGTTTTGTCTTAAAAAATGAATAATATACTTCTCTATTTCATGATAACTGAATAGCAGAACTGCAGTGGCAAATAATGAGCTGCTTTTATCTAACTGAAGTACAAGATGCCTGTGTCTTCACTATCTTTCAGGTTGTGTTTGCATAAGATCTGCTTCTCAACTGAATGTCAAGTTCAACGACATTGCTTATACTTTGGTTGTGTCCAGCTGCCCCTATTCTTGAATGAGAGGAGCCAGAAGCCTTAGTCAGCTATTGGCTGGGACTCAGTGTGGATAGAAAGAATATCCCTGAGCTGCAACATTGCTTTCCTAATGGAACCAAGAGCTTGATATTTGTCTGCTGTGATTCCTGGTACCAATTTCTGTCTTAAGGTTTCCATTGCTGTGAAGAGACACCATGACCAAGGTAACTCTTATAAGGGACAACATTGAATTGGGGCTAGCTTACAGTTTCAGAGGCTCACTCCATTAATATCATGGCAGGAAGCAAAACAGTGTTCAGACAGACACAATGCTTAGAATCTTGATCTGACTGCAGCCAGGAGAAACTGACTTATTGGCAGGTAGGAAAAGGGTCTCAAAGCCCACCCCAATAGTGACATACTTCCTCCAACAAGGCCACAACCCCTAGTAATGCCACTCCCTGGGCCAAGCATATTCCAAACCACTTTGGGGAAGAGATCTTCTCCTTCTCCCACTTGTAGAATAAGCCTTGATATTCCTCAGACATCCTCTCAGATGATAACTGCTTATCATAAGTCCCTTCCTCTCTATATTCTTTACCTTCAGAGAGCCCCTACAACATCATTTTAGCAGTTCTGTACCTGCATAGATGGCTTATGGCTGGACTTTGGTTTTATGTTTGTCTCAGCTTCTCATTAGAGTAAGCATCATTGGCCTCTGAGAAGATTTGGGTGAGTCTTAGCACCCAAGATCACTTTGCTCTAGACTCCCACCTCTTCATTGCTTTTGTGTAGTTCTGAAGATTTGCACAGACTAACACTCCAGAAGAGGAGCTGTGTCTGTTGGTAGACACGTCACAGAAGTCAGCCACCCTGGAAAGATGGGGACATGGCTGAACTGCACACAAGCAGAGTGATAGATTCTGACTTCGTCTCCTTGACGTAAAAAATCTAGATTGTGTAGTTCTTTGAATACTGAGAACATTGTCAATGAATTCATGGGGAATAATTTGAACTCTAATTCTCTAATTTGCATGTTGCTTATTTTGTAGTTTCACTTTAAGGTGAAATAATGGAAGATAATTTTCCAGCAACCTGGAGCTCATTGCTTCTGCTAGATCGGCTTGTGAGGAAGCTTCAGAGAACCTCCTGTCTCCTGCTCCCAGCATTTGCCTTATAAGCACACACAGCCTTGTCTGCATTTTGTCATGGGTGCTGAATATTGAACTTGGGTCTTCATGCTAGCACAGTCAGTTTTTTATTATCTGAGTGTCTCCAGCTCCCTAAAGTTCCTCTTCCTACACTCCAGCTTAGAAACTTTACGAAGCAAGAGTTAACATGCAGCAGATGCTGAATATCATTGTACACAAAAGAATTTATTAGAAAAATGGATGTAGGCATCAGTATCACTGAGCACTGATTTACAATAAAACTTTATTTCAAGCTACAATTATTCCCTAAGAAATGAGATGAAAGGAGACCAAATTAGTCACAAGTCAGATGATTCTGAATCTTTAATCACCACCCTCACTCCTGTTAATTGAATCTTGAATGCACATTTTTTTGCTCCCTGAGGTACACTAATGCAAATATATAATAAGCAGGCCTTTTTAAGATGAGAGATTCCACATATTTGAGACGATGAATGTCTATAAATTTCAGCAAAGGTAGTGTGGCATCTAAATGGCGGAGTAAACCTTGTAGTAGAGGTAATAACATTACTTGCTGAATATGTTCTATCCCAAATCACATGTGTCTGTGTTGCTACAGGATTCCCAGTGCAAGTCAAGAAGTGTGATTGTCAGTAATCTTAAACTATATACGAAGGTAAACCTGACATCACAGGACAATGCTTATGCATGAGCACCAATCAAATTTTTCTTGCTAATTGAGTTGCATTGGAAGTCAACAGCTTTGGTCATTAAGACCTTCAAAATAAGCAGATGTTCTCATTAATTGCTTGGCAATTGATCTGAATTTTTATGATGCAGTTGATTCATTGGTACATCCTGATTTGGCTTCCAAGGTTTCCAACCTCAACCATGAGTAAAGTGTTCTGTGTGTATGAAAAATATCCCTGAGCCCTTTCCAATTATGGAGTTCTGAATTTCATCTTTAAATATTCAGAGATATGAAGAATGTGAAAAAGGTAAGTTTGGACACAAATAGGCCAAATTGTAATAAGATAATATTTTCTCTACACCTTGTAAATGAATATTAATTAGAACAGAAAGTGAATGTGAATCAGCAGTCCCCAACTTTAAAGTTCAGTTGAATCTTCTACAAATAGTGTTTGTTCAAAAAATATAACCTATACCATTCTGAGTGAATCACTGGTCTACATTAGTGGACATCTGAAGAGATATTCTGTTCTATCATATTGCAGTTACAATGGAAACTGCCTGTGATATGTATGAAATCTTTAAAAATTACACTTTATGTTTCTCCTTCAGCCAAGCAAAATGCCCAAAGGAATGAAAGCCAAGGGGAAGAAAGTGGCCCTGGCCCCTGCCATCATGAAGGAACAGGAGACCAAAAAGGTGGTCAAACTTTTGTTTGAGAAAAAGCCCAAGAACTTCAGTGTTGGGCAAGACATCCAGCCCAAAACAGACCTCACACTCTTAGTCAAATGGCTCCAGTACATCAGGCTGCAGTGACAAAGGGCTATTCTCTATAAGCAGCTCAAAGTACCTCCTGTCATTAACCAGTTCATCCATGCCATGGATTGGCAAACAGCTACTCAGCTGCCTAACCTTTCCCACAAGTACAGTCCAGAGACAAAGCAAGAGAAGAAGCAAAAGCTATTGGCATGTGCTGAAAGAGATCAGCTGGCAAAGAGGACAACCCAACTAAGAGACCGCTGATCCTCCAAGTAGGGGTCAATACAGTCACCATCTTGGTGGAGAAGAAGAAGACTCAGCTGGTGGTGATTGACTGTGATGTAGACTCCATAGAGCTGGTGGTATTCCTATCTGCCCTGTGCCAAAAGATGAGAGTCCCTTACTGCATCATTAAGGTGCCTGGTCCACAGGAAGATGTTCACCACTGTTGCCTTCACACAGATTAACTCAGAAGGCAGGGTGCTCTGGGTAAGCTGGTAGAAGCTATTAGGACCAATTACAACAACAGATATGATGAGATCCATGCCACCGGGGAGACAACGTCCTGGGTTCTAAGTCTGTGGCTTGTTGTTGCCAAGCTGGAAAAGACAAAGGCTAAGGAATTCAACACTAAACATGTTAAATGTACACTGCTAAGTTTTCTGGACATAAATATAGTTACAAAACTATCTTCCTAAGAGTTTACACTTCATGATATACATTTTGTGTGTAGGTGTGTGTGCGTGTATGTGCTTCTGTGTACAAATGTGTGTGGGGTATAAAAACACATAGGTTCTATGCATGTGAAGGCTCAAGGACAACTTCAGGCACTATCATTCTTCAGACACTATCCACCTTGTTTCTGTTTTAGTTTTGAGACTGGACTCTTACTGGCCTATATCAAGTAGACTAGACTTGTTTGAGTGCCAGGTATTTACCTTTTTCTGTCTGCCAGTGCAGGGATTACAAGAGCAGGCACCATGTGCCCTGCTTTCTCCCTTCAGTATCTATCTATCTATCTATCTATCTATCTATCTATCTATCTATCATCTATCTATCTATCTATCTATCTATCTATCTCTACTTTGCTCTCCCTCTTTCCCCCTCCTTTCCTCCCTCCCTCCACCCCTCCCTCCCCCCTTTCTTTCTAACATAGGATCTCGTTGTATAGTCCTGACTATCCTGGAACTCACCAGGCTGGCCTTGAACTCATGGAGATCACCAGGTATCTTCCTGTCTCTGCATTTGAAGGGTTGAGATTAAAGAGTTCTGCCACCATATATAGCCCAACGTATTTTCTTTAATGTAGGTTCTGGAAATTGAACTTGGGTTTGGACTTGTATGCATTTCACTGATTGAACTATCTTCTCAGCCCTCAAGATACCATTTTTTTCTATTACAATGAAAAATCCCTGAAATATTCATCCTGGTTGAAGGGAAATTTAGTTTTTTAGAATTCTTTGTATTTTTTTTATCACTTTTAGTGTTACATTAGTCTCTGAGAATTGTGTTCAAGTTTTTATCATATTTATTCCCTTCCCAAAACAATTCCTAAATTTACCTATCCATTCCTAAAATTCCCTACCCATCCTACATTGTTTCCTTTTGTTTGTTCAATCAAGACCAACTTGTGTAGCCCAAATATTGTTGGATGTGTAGCCTTCCACTGGAGCATAGTTAACTTACCAAGGGCTACACTCTTAAAAACCAGATTCTCTCTTTTCATTGAACTGGCCATTAACAATAGCTCATTGGTTATGGGTAGGAGTTCACGCCCAGCTCCCTTCACCAGACTAGAATTTGTTCTAGCTTTGAGCTTGCATATTCTTTTGCATGCTATCACAACTGCTGTGAGTCTGCATGTTCAGATGTCCTGCTGTAAGCAGAAGACACTGTTTCCTTGTAGTAATCCACCACCTCTGGCTCTTAAAGTTTCTGCCATTCTTTTGCAATGACCCAAAAACCTTGGGAAAGGGAAGTGGCATATATTAGTTCCTTTTAGGGCTGAATATTCTGTAGTATCTTAGTCTCTGAACTTTGGCAAGGTGTGAAACTCTGTGTTAATCACCATCTATTAAAAATAGAAGCTTCCCAGGTGATCTTTGTGAAATTCTTTAATCTATGGGTATAACAATAAGTTATTAGGAGTCAGTTTAATAGTATGTATATTTAGCAAAATAATAGTAATAGGCTTCTTCTAGAGCCTGTGGTCTATCTAGCTATAAGTATTTGGCCCAATAATAGTGCCAAATATATGTGGAGCAGGATTTAAATCCAACCAGAAAGTGGTTGGTTACTTCCATGACGTCCATGCCACTATTGCACCAATGGCCAAGTCTTCTTAGGGGAATAATTAGTTAGGCTCTTGATATTCACAGATGCACAAGACCAATGTTTACTTTTGTCCTCCAGTAATACACATAGAATCTTCCAACACTATGAAATGTAACCAGTAGGAATGAGGCATCCAGTTAGCACCAGATTGATTTCTCCATGGTCTGGGATTAAAGTGTGTGATGGCTTCAGCAATGGAGTCTTACTATCAAGTTCTGGAGAGAAACTAAGAACACTGGCAATAGCCTATAATGATTGGTGTCTATAGTTATCAATCCAAAAGAAGTAAAGAGATAAAGTGGAATTACTCTATAATGAGGGACAATGCTCCTTCTACACACCGTAGGCTAACAAACAAGTAAATTAATTTTTATGAGCTATGTGTTTGTGTATGTGTCTATGTTTGTGTAGATGCATGTGAGTCCAATACTTGAGGAGGATAGATAAAGGCATCAGATTCCCTGTAATTGAATTGGTCGTGAGCT
>NW_021604712.1:774571-792941 GCF_004785775.1 Grammomys surdaster | reverse complement strand
TGTGTGTGTGTGTGTGTGTGTGTGTGTGTGTGTGTGTGTGTGTGACTGTACTTCATATATGTTAGACAAGAGCTCTACCTCTTAGGTATCTCTCCTAGTTCAGCCAATTTTCACATTAATATATAAGGAAATGTTAAAGCTAAAACCATGGTGGTCTTCAGGTCATACACCAGACAAACATGTTAATCATTTGTTTAACAAAATTAGAAAAGATGAATACAGATAGCTTTGTGAGTAAAGTTGCTTGCTGCCCAAACTGATGGCCTGAGTTTGGTCTCACACTGTGGGAGGAGAAAGTTGACTCCAACAAGTTGTCCTCTGAACTCTACTTACACACTGTGCTACCCCAACTAAGGAAACTAATAAAATGCAATACAAAGTTATAGAGTTAAAAATAAAGTAGAACATGGTTTCTTAGTATGCTTAATTCTTCTGCTATTTGTTCAATAGAAACATTGTCAATATCCTCCAATACTGTGATGCAAATCCCAACAGCACTGATATTCCACTAAGAAGTATTGGTCCAGATCTAGCTGAGGCCTGTATCACATCTTCATTTTACAAACTCCTTGTGTCATGTGTATATCCACTAAAATAAGTGAGGCATTAAACTAAAATCTAAAAATAAAAATAATATTGGCTCTCAGTTAATGTTCTAGGGATGAAAGTGAATCAGGATATCATATGATTATGATACAAGTATCAATACATACACAAAGCATTATAGGAGCTTTGAGTAGAAAGTATACAGTTTTGTGAAGATGATTCACTGAAGGGGTAGAAATTAAAGCTGTATCTTGGGGACCAAGTTAGGAAGAGTGAAAGGGCCTGGCAGGAGAAGCTTGTGATGCTTAGGAATGGTATCTTTTCTGTAATGCTATGACTATTAGAATAAAAAAGTTGTTCTGGGGTAAACAAGGCAGGGTAGCAGTTACTGGGGACCTAATGGTAGAGAATGACCTCTCTCATCAGGAAAGTGAGGGAACAGAAGAGCTTTAACTAAAGGACATGATGTCATCACACTTCTGCTTCAAATTATTGTGTACATCACATAAAAGTTACACAGGGGATTATCACTTGCATTCTAGACAACATAGTATAAAGAAGGGTACAGAAAGATGAGAGAATGTGTGATCTTCAAATCCCAAAGACCCTTGTAATTTAGGACTCCAAAATAATGAATTCCAAATGGGTTTAGAGAGTTTTCAACTTCTAAATATTCACAAAGAAATTCATTTATGCCACATTCACGCACTTCCTTGATGGGCTTGCAGAGCTCTTGAACCATAGTTGATACTGACCACTTTAAAAGAGGATTTGTTTTCTTCAAAGATAGTCTTTATCATTTATCTCTCAGTCTCTTTCCAGGATGTTAAACATACGTGGGCAGAATCAATGCATTCTCCAGTGGACATTTTCCTCTCCACTAGGCAGAATATAGACTGTTAATCTAATAAACAAGCAAAAAAAATATCCTCCTAAGTTTCAACAATTTTTAAGAAATATAAAATATAAAAATGAACAATACAAAATTTGAACAATACTAATTCTTGTTGGCTTTGGCTTTTCTTCTCAGAGTTAATTAATTAGGTTGCAAGCTAGCATACTTTTATGGAGGTTGCTGGTATAACCTCTGAACAGAGCTATAGATGCTGATACAATAACATGTGCAGTGTGATGTTGATATGCAATGAAGTGGAATGATGGGATCACATGTATACGTTCACTCTTAGAGACACATACAGGTACTGAGGAGCCATGGAAGATTGGGTTCAAATCTTGATTCTGTCACTTACTATGTGAACTTCAACTAATTTTAAGCTCTCTAAATCTTGGCTTCTTCATGTCAGTAATATCGGGAATAATAGAAGAGTAGTGTTTGGCTCATTGGATCATGTATTGATTTGGTCAAAAGGTGTGAAACACTTTTTGAATGATTCTTGACCTGTGCTGACAACTAAATCAGTGTTAGTCGTTATCATTGTTATTAGGAGATCCATTGAGTCCCCACAAGGAGAAGACCTCCCTGAGAAGAGAAACTAAGAAGGAAGCATTTAAACCATGCTTTGGAAGCTAACCAGCCAATCTCCTGGTATAAGAATGGAGAGGAAGGGGCACTGGAAAGGAAGGACTGTCTTTACAAATGTACTGGAGAATGCTTTTAGGACACTCTAAACTTGATTAGTTTGGGTACATATGAGTCAGATACAACAGTTCCATGGGGGAATGGAAAAGATCTTAGCTAGGGAATAGAGAAGAAAGAGTGGATTAGAAATAAGGATTTGCATGTAAGTGTAGCAAAGAAGGTAGGTAGAGGCTCCATGACAATTCTTGACCCAATGCCTGTATCTGGAGGAATCTTGTTCTCTAAGTTCAGAAATGACAAAAGCAGAATTGAAAAAAATGGTGGTAGATTAAATTTTAGAGACACTGATTTAAATAACATTTGAAAAAAAAAACAACCAAAAAAAATGATTGAATTATTGGGTAAAGTAGCCACATATCCTAGGTGTTCAGTAGCCGTGTGTTGAATGAAACAAGCCAAGCTAGTGAAAAAAAATTGGGTCTGGAGGTAGACTACATGCCAACAATGCATAGGAAGATTACTTTTTATTTAAAATAATATAAATGGATATGCTTAAATAATAAATCTTTTTAAAGAAAAATATTATCATTATCCTTGTACAAAATGTAAAAGAGGTACATATCTATTGTATATGTGTCCAGACAAATGTTTTAAAAATCAATGAGAAAATATTTTGATTTTTTTTATTTTTGAGACTATAAAATAAATATATCATTTCTCACACCCTTCTTCATCCCTCTAAGCTCTCCATGTTCTCTTTTCAAAGTAATGTCCTCTTTTAAACTAAAATGGCTGAGGATCTGGAGTAAGGGGAACATATTGCTGGTCAAAGTGCAAAGTTTTACAGCCACTATGGAAATCAGTGTGGTAGTTTTTCAGAAAGATAGGAGTCACTCTATCTCAAGATCGAACTATACAACTCTTGGACATATACCCAAGGAACACATCATCCTGCTACAGAGATACTTGCTCAACTAAGTTCATTTTTGCTCTATTCATAATAGCCAGAAACCGGGTGTCCATGAACAGATGAATGAATAAAGAAAATGTAGTACATTTACACGATGGAATATTTTAAAACTCTGCCATTAAAAAAATAAAATAGTGAAATTAGGTAAATGAATGAATCTAGAAAGAATATCATTCTGAGTGAGGTAACAGAGACCCATAAAGACAAATACGGTATATATTCACTAATATATGAATGTTAGCCATTAAGTCAAAGTTAAGTAAGCTATAGCCCATAAAACCAGAGAGCCAAGGTACAGAGTAAAGGACTGGGGGAGGATAAGACATATATCCCCAGGAAGGGGAAATAGGATATAGATAGTTATGGATGGATATGGAGGTGGGTGCTGGGATGGGAGGATCAAGTAGGGAGGGTATACTGGCTGGTTTTGTGTGTCAACTTGACACAACCTGGAGTTATCACAGAGAAAGGAGCCTCCCTTGAGGAAATGCCTCCATGAGATCCAGCTGTAAGGCATTTTCTCAATTAGTGTTCAAGGGTGGGAGGGCCCATTGTGGGTGATGTCATCCCTGGGCTAGTAGTCCTGGGTTCTATAAGAAAGCAAACTGAGCAAGCCAGAGGAAGCAAGCCAGTAAGTAACATCCCTCCATGACCTCTGCTTCACCTCCTGCTTCCAGACCTGCTTGAGTTCCAGTCCTGACTTCCTTCCTTCCTTTGGTGATGAACAGCAATGTGGAAGTGTAAGCTAAATAAATCCTTTCCTCTACAACTTGCTTCTTGGTCATGATGTTTGTGTCTGTCCAGGAATAGAAACCCTGACTAAGACAGAGAGAGAGAGGAAATACTGAGTGGGAGAGCTAAAATTAAGAGCCATTTGAAGCTATTTGAAAGCCATATGAAAACCTAATACAGTAGAAGGTTCCTAAATTATACACACACACACACCATATGCAATCAAAATAACAAGAGAGACAAAAGTCCAACTGAGTAACTCTCACACCCAAATCATGCTTCTGTACTGGGAATGGATTGCATCTGTTGTTGTAAGGTATTCAAAAATGGAATTAGTTCTCATTGTGACCCAGCTAGCCCCAATAATTGAGTCAGAGTTATATCTAATTTTTTAAATCAGCTTTAGCACAATTGCTGGGCAATTATCCCTAAACTATTTTTCTGTCCTATACTGTCCATTTCCCTGTTGTGCTCCCCAAGTTACTTGCTGTTTGAGTCTCTCCTGGATTATTACTGTTCCATCAGTCTGTCCTCTGGGTGCACTTCTCTCCCTTGGTCATGTACTCCTAGTCCATCTCATCTAATGGAGACCTCCTGCTTTCTCCATCTTCTTTCTCCTTCTCCCGTGGTCTCCTGGTCCCTTTCAAGACCCCCAGGCTGGTAATCAAAGCCCCATTTACCTCTATTCTCTCCCCAATAACTGACTGTCAGCCACTTTTATTTAACCTGTCAGAGAAGATTGGTTTGCAAAGTTTAAACAATATCATTTGGCGTATGTGAGAACGTGTTTGTCTGAACTGCAACCTGATCTTGGGCGCCAGTATTTAGCATTTGAATGCCTAGTGAAACCAGAACAACCCTCTAACATATATCTGATAGAGTTGTTGGCCAAAGGGTTCTCATGGGAACTCCCAAACAACCTAGGATGTTCCAAAAGCTATATAGGTTGCTCTCCATAGACTGACAGAAAGTCCTTATGCTGAAAATAACACCTATGCATTTCACTGTGGAACATGAACTCAAGTTGGTGTCTACATAGGCCTTAAAACACTTCTGGCTTTTGTTCGTGGTACAGGAAGGTACTCTACATGCTACTGAAAGAGAAATGTAAACATAAACCCAGCTACAAACCCTTTGATCTACAATGATGTTCTACCTGAAGATGTGCTAGTTCAGTGGAGGCACAAAGCTTGTAGGAATAACCAATGAATATCTGATTTGATTTAAGATGCATTCCATGAGATACCCCACACTGATTAGCTGACCAAAGAGCTTGAGACTAGATAGACCAGAATGTATGGAAAAGCCAAATACTACTGTTCTACAAAAGCAACATAGATCAAAAATGACTCCCAGTAGCATTCTGTTATGCTCATGGATTGGTGCCTTTCTCAGTCATCATTTGAGAAGCGTCCTCCTGAAGTAGATAGGAGGTCATACAGAGACCACAGCCAGACAATATGCAGAGAGTTAGAGACCTTGAAACCCTATGTAGTATGGCTTCAAGCTTTGCTTTGTTATGGGATTCCTGAATGTGCAAATGTGTTTGTTTTTGTATCTTTTCTTGGGATCTCTTTTTTTCTGTTTGATTGTTTTGTCCTATTCCAATTTTTGTTATATTATATTATCATATTATATTGTATTTCCTTAGATGTCTGCTTGTTTTCTAAAGAGAAAGAGAAAAAGGATGGATACAGCTAGGAGAGGAGCAGGGAGAAACTGGAAGTAGTAGAAAGAGGGTAAACTCTAATCAGACTATATTGTATGAAACAATATATTTTCAAGAAAAAAGAAATGTTCTCTTTTTCTAATTGTTGTTACATATCATTATGTATATGTATATGTATATGTATATGTATATGTATATGTATATGTATATGTATATGTATATACATATATATTCCTAAAGATATTCACACTCAATTTTTATAATGTTACTAGCATGTATATTTTCATGGAGATAATTAGGTATTGGATAATTTGGCATGTTTTTCCAAAGAGACTGTTTCTCTCCTAGAACACTAAGAAAACCACACCTTCCATCAGTCAGATGTATTAACTATTAACACTGTTTTCCCATTTATTTATTTATTTATTTATTTATTTATTTATTTATTTATTTTACATCTGAATCAGTTCCCCTCTCATAGTAACCCCTCACTCAGTCCCTCCCTATTCCCTACCTCTCTTCTTCTCTGAGAGGGAGGGGGACCCCTGGGTATACCCCACCCTGGCAGGGCTAGGTGCACCCTTTCCCATTGTGGTCAGATAAGGCAGCCCAGTTAAAATTACAAATATCAAAGACAGGTAACAGCTTTAGAGACAGCTCCCACTCCAGTTGTTGGGGCACTCACATGAAAGCACAGCTGCTATATATGTGTGGTGCATGTATATTCTTTGGTTGGTGGTTCAGTCTCTGACAGTCCCCAAGGGTCTAGGTTAGGTGACTCTGTTGGTCTTTCTGTGGAGTTCTTATCCTCTTCAGGGCCCTAAATTCTCCCCCCAATTCTTCCATAAGAGTCCCTAAGCTCTGTCCAATGTTTGGCTGTGGGTTTCTGCATCTGTTTCAGTCAGTTTCTAGGTGTAGCCTCTCAGAGAACAGTTGTGCTAGGCTCCTATCTGCAAGCATAACAAAGTATCATAAATAGTATCAGGGATTGGTGTTTACCCATGGGATGGGTCTCAAGTTGGACTGGTTATTGGTTGGAAATTTCCTCAGTCTCTGCTCCATCTTTGTCACTGCATTTCTTGGAGACACAACAAATTTGGGGTCAAAAATTTTGTGGCTGGATTGGTATTCTTATCACTCCACTGGGCATCCTGTCTGACTACAGGAGAAGGTCTCTTGAGATTCCATAACTCCACTGCTATTCATCTCAGCTAAGATAACCTATATTGACTTCTGGGAGTCTATCCCATCCCAGGTCTCTGGCAAGTTCTAAAGATCCAAGATGCCTCCCACCCCATATTCTTGCCAGCTGCAGATTTCCATTCATTCTCCTGAATCTCTGGCTCTCTCTCTCTCTCTCTCTCTCTCTCTCTCTCTCTCTCTCTCTCTCTCTCTCTCGTCTCTCTTCACATCTGATCCTGAACACTCCCATTCCTGTGCCCATTCCCTTACCCACCCGGTTTCCTCCTTCTACTGCCTCTTATGACTATTTCACTCTCTCTTCTGAATGAGACCAAGCATCTTTGCTTGGGCCTTCATTCTTGTTTAGCTTCTTTGGATCTGTGGAGTGTAGCCTAGGTATACTACACTTTATGAAAATCAATCAATTAGAAACAAAGAATCAACAAAACCAAGAGCTGGTTCCTTGAGAAAATCAACAAGATGTACAAAACCTTAGTCAAAGTAAAAAGCAGAGAGTTCGTATCCAAATTAACAAAATCAGAAATGAAAAGGGAAACGTAACAACAGAAAATGAGAAAATTCAAAAAATCATTACATCTTACTTCAAAAACCTGTACTCCACAAAATTGGAAACTCTAAATAAAATGGATGATTTTCTAGAAAGATACCACTTACCAAAGTTAAATCAAGATCAGGTAAACTATCTAAACCGCCCTATAACCTCTAAGGAATTAGAAGCAGATATTAAAATCTCTCAACCAAAAGAACCCCAGGGCTAGATGGTTTTAGCACAGATTTCTCCCAGACTTTCAAAGAAGAGCTAATACCAATACTCCTCAAACTATTTCACAAAATAGAAATAGAAGGAACCCTGCCAAACTCATTCTATGAGGCCACAGTCACCCTGGTACTTAAACCACATAGAAACTCAACAAGGAAAGAGAATTTCAGACCAATTTCTCTTATGAACATCTATCAATAATACTCAAAGAAACAAAACCACTCCCTCAGAGTGGGCATTCCCTGGGGAAATGTCCCAGAGATAAAGAGATCTGAAGGTTAAGCAGTGTTAAATTTTGCCTGTCAACTTTTGTACCTTGTTTGTGAGTGCATACATTCTCTTTCTGCCCCTGCTGCTGACATACTTTACTGTCGCTGAAATTAAACTTTCTGCCTTCTGTCATGAACTATCAATGGCAGCTCTCCAAGAATCCTCTAGGCTTTCAGTGTCAGATGAAGAAAAACCAGGGCATCCATCTTGCTAAGCTGTGCAGCTACTGTGCTCTCAGCCTTTCCAGTGAAGCCCTGGTTGGTCTCTCAAGCAACATTGCCTGGGTCAATCTGATACATCTCGTTTGTCACTCTATTCCTTCTGTTGGTTCTGTCCCTTAACTATGACTAATGTACATAGAAAGCAATTGAAGTGGAATCAATGGAAAAGATCATATTAACTATGTCAAAAAAGAGAAGGGAATAAATGGAAGCAAGCTCCTTGCATAAGTCAAGGCATCCATGACCTCCAGACACTCCAGCATGGGGTCCCCTGTTCAGTTCAACTCAATGATTCTTCCAAGACCTCTGCAGAACTCCTTCACTGGAATCAGATAAGGTCATTGGACATACTTAGCTGTACACATTTTCAGAAAAAAGATTATTCATTCATCTTTCAAATTATATACCCAAAGCTCTCTGAATTTTGTAGTGTTCCTATTAATGGTTCTATATATAATATCAATACGATTATTTTTGAAGGGGATTGTCTGTTTACTTGCTTGCCTTTTAAAGATTTATTTATTCTTATTTTATGTGTATGGTGTTTTGCCTGCTAAGCACGCCACATGCATTTGTGCCTGTTGCCAAAGGAGACCAGAGAGGGCATTGAATTCCCTATAACTAGAGTTAGAGAAGGTTATGAGGCACCATGTAGGCACTAGAAACTTAATCCAGGTCCTTTGTAAGAGTAGCAGATGCTTGTAACAGCTGAGCCCTATCTCTCCAGTCACAAGAGGAATTTTAAACCCCAGTTAGAAAAGTCTAATCTCATCTTGTCAAATACAAAAGTCAAACTTAGTCAGTTAAAATATGAATTAAAACGTAGATCTGAGAATATTCCAGAGACAGCTTTGAAAGACTGATCAATAGCTAAAACAAAAGGTAACTTTAAGATGCATAAAAAGCTGACCTCTATTGATGTATGTTTAGTTTCTAGCATGAGTGATATATCAGCCTGGGTGGAAAGTGATTATAAAAATTCCATCAGTCTGGTGTTTTCACTCTTTATTTTATTTTATTTTATTTATTTTATTTTATTTTATTTTATTTTATTTTTACTGAAGCCAATGCTTGAAAGCAACTATTTAATCTTTTCAGCCCCCAAACAAAACACTTTATACACATGGCAACATGGAAGATTTTATCCATATGGGAAATATAAAATATGGGTGACATTTATAAAATATGGTAATATACAAGGTGTGATATAGATATACAATATGGGATTTGTGACAACACACACACATATACATATATATACATATATACATATATATATATGAGCTTTTCATGTACTTTTAGCAAAAACTCTAATTTGTTTCTTCTATTGTATATATGCACATATATTTATGTGTATGCATATGTCTAAATATATACAGTAGGAACATATTGCATATATTCATTTATATGTACATAGATGGTAGCAGGAACATTTTCCCCACAACTATATGAAAAGCTCTCTTCTGCTGAGTATTTTAAGCACCAAGCAATTGTTTTGATCAGTAGTTCCCACAGGTATATTATCAACTGCAAAACTCTTGGAGTAGTGAATAAGAATTTCTTAAACCACACCATGGTCTTGAAAATGATATACATTATAATGTTTCTGTAATGATCGAAGCAGAGCAAACAGTCTCATAATCTATAAATACTTCCTTTCTGGTGTTTTCTTTTTTTCTTCCTCAGTTATTCTTCTAAAAGCAGAAACTATGCTAGTGGACACTTGGAGGAGGAAGTGCAAAAATATCTTTATTCTTGCTAGCTCAAAAAAAAAAAACAGAATTAATTCTTCCCATAGATTGCCCACATATGGCAAGCAGCTGTCATCCTGATTTTACAACTCTTGACACATTCAAGTTGTCAAGACAACAGAAAAATTCTTGGGTTTGTGGTGATTTTGAAAACATACACAGATACTCATTGTGGAGAAAGAGAGAGGGAAAAAAAACTTAGGTTGGAATATGGAATATCTGATTAGAAAAAACATTAGGAAAACCAGAAAGGTCATAGAGTAGAAAAGAATTGGAGTTTGTATCATAACAGGTAAAAATAACTGCAAATTGCAAAGTTAAAATGACTACAAAAATTAAGCCAAAAATTAGCCAAGAGAAATAAAACACATTATACATATAATAATTTAATGATCTTAGTCTCAAATTTGCAACTGGCCTTAGATAAGAATTCCAGCCTCTTCAAAGAAACCAGAGACAAGTTTACCTTTTCCTTAGGGTTAGAAGTATGAGGTGCTTTCCAGACCCTCAAACAAATGGACAACAAGACACTACAGAGGTGAACACCTTGCTTCCTGTCTCAGCCAACTGCCCAATCCTCTTCTTCTGCCCAAACTTATCCAAATACATATGAAAATTCAAGAAGACTTGGAAGTTCCCAGTTGGAGACAGTGAAGCTCCTACTTACCTGGGCTCTTAACTCTCTCTATAACACAACATGGACCACACCCTACTTGTATACCCCTGACTGGGTCAGCTTAACACAACTAAACACTTTTCTGATAAGCACTGACACGTTGGATTGAAAATTGTTAATAAATAAATAAGCAAATAGATAAATAGATAAATAAATAAATAAATAAATAAATAAATAAATTGGTTTTACCTGACTCAATGTAACATCCTATTCAAAGTGTAAGGAAATGAGCCTGTATAAATATAACTACATTTGCGGAACTTCAGAAGGTAGTCCTGCCTGTTCCCTGGATAACCTCTCCAAAATCCCATGAATGTTACAACCTGTGACTTTGAGCCTAGCCTTTCCCCCTTCATATTATGTCACTGGTTGTCAAAAAGGGGATGGGAGGGAAAGGCAGGACTCTGTCTCAGTATGATAAAACAAAAAAAATCAATTTATTATTAACTCTTCCCTTTAAAATGTGTCTGACATGTCTACATGGAAATTGAATCCACGATGGAGTGATAAAGAGGGAGAAGTACAGGATGTAATTTACTCTTGGCTAACAGGAAGCTAAAAATCCATATGGCTTTCATTTCTCCTGCCCAGAAGATGGGCTGGAGTACCACATCTGTGAGCAATGCGCCTTTTGTCAAACTGATTAGGACAGTCAATATCAGACATAACCTCTTTTTCTTTAAGGGTAGACACACTCTATCATCCATTTATTTCTCTAGTTTGGCTTAAAGGGGGCCTTAATCAACTTGCCTCATAACCTAGAGGCATTTGGGAGAAAAATCTATACTGTTTCCTTAGTCAGATTGTTGAAGCATGAAATGGCATGTCTTGTCCTGCACCTTAGCTTGGATGCCATATATTCTGTGTATTTATTTGGATGCAGAAAGCAGAAGAATTGTCAAAAAGTTTTAGATTGCCCACTGACTCTGAAGGATACGGTCTAATTTTCTAGAAAAAGAAAGAAATCTCTAACCTGGAGAAGGACTCACAAAACATCGTTTCTCTTAAAATACAGGACGACTACCTTTGCAGTGGCATCAACACAAGAATATTGACAAAATATTCAAATTAGTTGCTGCTGTTGTTTGGAGACAAAATCTAATGTAACATGGGGCTACCCTGGATTCACAATGTAGCCAGGAGTGGTCTTGAACTCCAGATCCTCCTGATTCCATCTCTGAGTTCTGGGATTAAAAAGACACACCACCACACTCCATTTATGTAGCACAGGGGGTTGAACCTCAGATTTGTGCATGGTAGGCAAGCACATTGTCAATTGAGCGTCACACCTCCCAGCTTGAATTAGTTAGTGATATTGTTTTAAATCAAACCTTTTGGGTACCTTAATCAACCATATCACAGACATGAACGCTGAATGGCTTCAGAAAGGGATCCTGTGGCTCAGTCAGAAAATGAGAACATCACGGGTACAGCTGCTAAGCAAAGACGTGGTTTCCAAAATAGAGGCCTGATTGAAGGGAGGGGAGCAGAGGCAGAGTGTGCATTAGATTAGCCAGGAGATGCATAAGAAGTTACTGGTCAAAGAATGAACACACCCTCACATACACACATACACACACACACATACACACACACACACACACACACACACACATACACACACACTTGCACACTATCCTTCTTACCTCGGGTGTCTTTTCTCTGTTTGTAGCTTTTCTCTGTTTGTAGGATGTGGCTCACAATCTTTCCAGAAAGCAAGTAATGTGGCCTTGAAAAACAGACTAGAACAAAGAAAGGACAACAGGGACTGTTCTACCTTTCTAACATCAATGGCCATGAACTTGGGTGGCAGTGATTGTTCCATCACCTCTGCTGAACTTGTGTGCTGGACAAGTTTCTCAGTGAAACCACTTCCTTCCCCATGAAACAAAACAGAAGACACTGTGCCGGGATGTAGCCAAGGATAACAAGATTGCCCAGCATGCCCAAGGCTTGCAAAACAACCCTAGCATAGCATCATTAGAAAAGCAAACAAATGGTTGTAAATGAAAACTCTGAAATAGACTCACACAAATCTAGCAAAATTGTTTTGTATTTGTTTTATTTATTTATCTTGTTTGTTTGTTTCTGCTTAGTATCTTAGGAGTTATTCTAGCCCTTCCAATGTTTTGTGTTAGATATCTAAGCCCACCTTTACATCACATGGTACTGATTCCAGGACAGCACAAGAACATGTGTATTCCCCCACCCCCAAGCTTGTACCCCTGCCATTCATTTCATTTTACAGGTGCTGTGACTAACATTGGCAATATTGCTTGGTGATGCCAAGTGTCCTGAAGACACTGTTTGACAAGGTTCTGGTGCTTGGACAAGCTGGATTGATCCTCCACTGCCCTTGATGCATTCTTGCTGCACGCCTTTTGCTATACTTACGTTTCTTGCTGTTAAAGGCCCTTCTCCAAAAGATAGACCTGGAATAACAAAAAGCTAGTGAAAACAAGAATGAAATCAATAAATGTTCCCTGGGGGAAAACAGTTATGCAGAAAATTGAATCTTTCCTAAGAACTTATTACTTAAATAAATATTCAGATCACTAATGAATGTTGTAAGTGTGAGAAAGAGGATTTGAGAAGAGTTATTAATGAAGAAAAACTTAGGGAAATTTTAGAAACTGACAAGCTGTAATTGAGTTGCTAGGTTTTTAATGTACAACTTTAGAAACAAGGAACGTGTATGCACCGGAAGAGATTTTCATCTTGCAAGTTTATCACAAGCCTTAGTACCTTCCTGAAGGCAAAGGTAAGCAGTTTTAAGAACTTTGATCTTCTTCTGTTCATTACAGAATTCTAATGAACATAGGAATCATACTAAAATAAGGGTTCAAGATAGAGACACAGAGGAAGGCATCCTGGCTCAGTAAACTGCCTGTTTTCTGAACAGACTTCTCAGACCAGAACTGTACTGATAGACCACCCTTGCTTAAGCAAAGTGGCTGAACAATATTTTAATAATCAAAGAGAAAAGGATGATGGTCTTATGTCAAATATAAAAGAAATATTGAGGAAGGAATGGAAGAATTAAATAAGGGTTAAATATTCGAACTTCTGTAGAAAGTCAAGTTTGATATAATTGGTAGTAGGAAATAATGTTTGATCTATTAATCTTATGCCAAAATGAAACAAAATCAAATTCAAATAGAGTCATTCTGTCTAGCATTTCTGTAACTGCAAGGCTTTACAACACCAATCTTAAGGAAGCAGGTATTGGGATTTAAGAAAATTGATTTTATCATAATGTTAATTTTTAGTTCCTATAAATGTGCTGTTTGCTTGCATTGTTCCTCTTTCAATATTCTTATGTAATCAAGGAAGACTCTAGAAGAAAATGTATTTTGAAAAGCTGTGTAGTCAATGCATAAAATTTCTGAGAAAATGATTTTATGTATAAATAAAGCCTGAAAGAGACTAAAGTTATCAGAGTAGGTTAAAGTCATACCAAGATGTGCTTCCTCTGTCCCATCTCTCATGAAGTGAATGACGTCCAGTGTCTGATCCTTCCTTCCCTTGGCTGCTCTTGCATCCATCCTTCTCCAGACCCTGCCTTCAGTCAAGGCTGGTCCCTGGCAATTGCTTTAAAGTTCAGTCAAGTTACATTTTGCACCATAGTAAAAGACTATTTCTCCTTAATCTATGGCATTGGTGCAAATCCAAGTTCCTGGATCACATGTTTTTTTTTCCTGTTCAAAGAGCATCCTGTAATGTTTCCCACAATGTACATCAGCTGTTCCTGGATTTGCTGGCTTTTTATTTATTTCTTCTTTGCCTGTGAAAGCCATTTATTCAACGTATAGAGTTCTTGTTTAACACTCGGTTTTCTCTCCATATTTTAAAAGTGTCTCTCCATGGTATCTGGCTTGAGAGGCTTCTAATGCAGCATCTGTGATTCTTACTAATGTAACACAGTTTTCTCCTCTAGCTACACACAAGGCTTTCTTACTGTGGGGTCCAGCATTTCTACCAAGCCTGTGTGAGCTTTTCTGCTTTCATTTTCACACGATTCTGTTTGGTGTTCTTGGGTTTTCTGATATGTCATTTGGTGTCTACTTTAGACAGTTTTCAGTCACTATGTCTTCATATATTTCTTCCATCCTATTCCATTAGTCTTTGCTTTCTGATATTCCAAGGTGCATACACTAGAGAGGTTAATGTTGTCCATCAGCTCTTGGATGCTGTGCTTTTGTCTACTACTCCCTAGCAGCTGTCATTTAGAACACAGTCAATGGTCTTATAGCACGACATAGAAAATTCTAACACGTGTTTGTATCATTTCCTACTTCTTTCTTAGACTATGCTGGAAATACTCTTTGCTTTTGCTGGGGCACTTTTAATTTCTAACACGGTTGAAGTTACCTGTCAGATCCTGCATACATTCTATCTTTTCTATGAGAGCTTTTAACATATTAATTATAGCTTCTTTAAATCTTTGCCAATTATTAATCTTATGTCTGTGTGCTTAGTGTCTGTATGAACCTCATCTGAGGGTAGTTTGTCTTTCGGGGTTATATTGTCTTTCAGGGTTATATTTATTATTCCCTCCTGGTATGTCCTGTAAAAATGTTGAAAGCTAGACACATTGTACATGACAGTAGATACAGAGATGAGAATTCTCGTGATTAGGGAAGAACATATATTTTCTGATACTAAATCACTGCAAGAAAGAGCTGCACCCATCTAGTCAGAAGTTGGACTGTGTTTGTAGTTTGCTGTTGCTATGGCTACCAGAGATGGAGTTTATTATTGATAATAGGCACCAGAGATTTCTAGTCATTCTAATGTTATTTTATCTTTATCTCTCTGATTAACTTTGCTTCTGTTCTTTGTCTGCTCATCAGAGAGACTCTGCCTTGTATATCTGTCCAGAAAAATTCTCTTACCTTTTCTATGAATTTGTCTGGGCCAGTTGAGCTCTGGGTCTGAGGATCAGACTCTGGTACCCTGACTTAGGCAGGTTTGGGGACCTGGTCCTCATGTGCCTAGCTCTCACAATACTTTCTGTCCTCCTGCCATATGTAGAACTTCTTTTTATCACTAAGCCTCCTCGCTGCAATTGGAATCCAGTTTTTGTCCTCAGGCTGGAGCCTTAACTCCTTCCACCCTTGCAGTATCACTCATCCTTGAGAGTGATGAAGAGATGGATCCAGTAATGATCTTTGTGCTGTTTGCAGCTAAGCAAGAATGAGATTCCATGAAAGTCCTGGCTCCAAATCTCTCTAACCTTTCCATGGAAATGAAGCTTTCTGTTCTTCGAGGAAGAGGAGAGACGGTCTGGTGGGTTCCAAAGTGCCATAAACTTGCACTGGACACCAACTCTTTTTTCCCATGAAACTGCTAGGACAAGGATACAGGAGAATGAAAAGCTAACCATGCTGCTTATGGTTAAACATTTCTTATTTTTAATTTAAAAATTATGGATATGAATGTTTTGTTTGTATGTTGCAGAGAGTCCAACTTCTGTACTGTGTATACCAGATACTGGCAGAGACTGGAAAAAGGCATTGGGTCCTTCGGAACAGGAGTTACAAACGGTCGTGAGCTACTATGGGGTGCTGAGAATTGAACCTGGGTCCTCTGTAAGAGCAGCCAGTGCTTTTAACTGCTGATCCATCTCTCCAGTCCCTAAAATTCCTGTTGTGCTTTAGTATTTTTCTGCTGCTGTAATGAAATACTTGAGACCAGGTTACCTATAAGGATTGGGGTTTCTTTCTTACAATCCTGAAGACTAAATAATCTAAGATCAGTGTCTCTGTAGACTCAATGCCTGGTATCGTTTTGTTGTCTCTTCATTGAGTGTAAATGCTATGTTCTCACATGGCAAGCAAGATAAATATGACCAACTGGTTTCCATTGGCCATTTTGTAAGGAGCTAGTTCATTCCTAAGGGTTCTGCTCTCTTCCCTTAATCATTACCTTTAAGTTAAATTTCTGATATTATCGATACACAGATTTTCTAGATGACCCATTTAGACCACAGCATTGTTGACTCTCCGTCTCAATGTACATGATACCCAGTGATGTGTGCTTGAAGACATGTACTCTTAGGTCTCATTTCACTCTTTTGTAAGTAGATACATCACTCCAGTACTGGACTGAGTTGTCCACTCTGGTCTCTGTGTTCTGGTGTATAAAGTTGTTAATTTTCAGACTGCCCAACCTTTCCTTAGAGAGCTTTTAAACCATTCATTTCTTCTGTCTACATTGCTGAACTGATTCCAGAATTTGGTAAATTGTTCTTTGTTTGTTTGTGTGAGGTTTTTGTAGGTAATTTGACCTAGGCTTTGTCCAAGCTAGGAAAATGGTCTGCCACTGACTCTATCCACACCCCAGTCAACTGATTTTTTTGACAAGATGTAAAGGCAAGTATTTGGAGAAAACATAAGTTTTTCTATAAATGTACAGGGGACAATTGGGCAGCCATATGTAAGATGTGAGCCTCTGCATGACTCACCACATCCCAGAAGTTAGCTCAAAGCAGATCATAGACATACCTTTCAAATGCAAGACATTAATACCTCTTTAAGAAAAACTATTAAAATTCCTCATGTCCTTTGAAAATTGACATGTCCTTAACAAATTAATGATAATTACAATGAAACATTAAAGTGTGACTCATGGGCTGAGGAGGTGGCTCAGTGTTTAATAGTGCTTACTTTACAAGTGCAAGGATCTGAGTTTGAATGCCCATTACCTGCATTAAAAAATAGGTGTGGCTGTGAGTGCCTATAACTCCAATGCTGGAAGAAATGGAGACAGGAGGATCCCAGGAGTTCAGTGGCAACCAACCAGCAGGGCTAAAATGGTGAGCTTTCCATTCAGCAAGAGGCTTAGTCTCAAGGCAATAAAGCAGAAAGGCACCTGTTATCCTAGTCTCACCTCTCATGCACCTGCACATATGTGTGATTGCAAAACACACATACACACACATACACACTGCAATTTATTAAATTAATTAATGAAAAAGTTCTAAGTTAGGCTTAGCCCAAATTAAATATTTCACCCTATAAAGAACATCTATACTACTATTATAACTAAGACAGTCTATCCAATGAGGCAATGATTTCCAAGTGACAACTTTCACAATGGACTTCTATGTGGACTGCATGGAAAGTTTGTAAAACTTAACAGTAAGAAAACGAACATCTGAGCCTATGAAAGGTAGATGACACTTCACTGTAGAAGATGTGCAGATGAAAATTAAGCCTATGAAAATATGATCAGTGTTTTAGGTTAGGAGAACTTCTAAATTGCCACAAAACACTACTACCTACTTACCATAATCAGTAAAAAAAGAAAATAGGCCAAAGCAAGTGATAAGAAGGATACAGAAGATGCAGAAATTCTCTTTCATGAGCAAAGGGGATAGAAAAATACCTTGTAAGTTACAAAAATAAGCATAGTCTTAGCATACAATCCAGAAATCTCTCTCAGATGTACCTACTTGAGTGAAATGGATAGCCAGACTCTGGAATATGCAATGACAATAAAGGAATGGAGAGTTGATATTTATTATGTCCAGTGAGCTTGTGGGCACTTGGAGGTTGAAAGATTTCTCTTGCTTCTTTGGTACCCATCTATCTCATCCTGAGAACTCTCAGTCTGGGGAATCTCTTTACTGCAAGTCCTGGAGTTTTGCTCCTGAAGAAGAGGAAACAAGGTGTCCTATCCGGCCTATCCACAGCTGCTTCTTTTAGTCTTTGCTGCTGTCACAATCCATGAGTGTGGCTCTTGAGACAGATATTCTAACCACCTTTATGCCATTCCCACCCCTAGACAAAGAGTTGAAGACAATGGTTTGCAACCTGCAATCCCTATACCAGGATCTGGAATCACCACCGGACGACAGAATCTGGAGATTCACTCCAGACCTTCTGTGTTGTTCAGGGTTTCTGTTGTTTGTCCACTTGACATCAGCTATGGTTATCTGGTAAGAGGATAAAATGTTTCCTTTAGATTGGTCTGTAATCAAGTCTCTCTCTCTCTCTCTCTCTCTCTCTCTCTCTCTCTCTCTCTCTCG
>NW_021604712.1:744569-774171 GCF_004785775.1 Grammomys surdaster | reverse complement strand
GAGAGAGAGAGAGAGAGAGAGAGAGAGAGAGAGAGAGAGAGAGAGAGCACAGTTATTTCCCCTGAATAACATACATGAATCCAGAGTCAAGGGATTCAAAAGTTTTGGATTATTTTGTATTATTTTAATTTTAAAACAGGCTGAGTCTTTAGCTTGGACATTAGTAGCCAGGGATGATAAAATGTTTGCAAGGAGTATGGGAAGACCTGGGTTCCCCCAGCACCATAAAAAGTAAGCAAACAAACAACAACAACAAAACTAGGATGTACCAGAAACTCCCCTATTGCTCAATCTTTTCCATCCAATCATTAAAAGCAGATGCAATAGAATCCCAAGGCTACATGGACATATCTCATATAATTTTTTCTTTCATATAAATATGCCAAGATTAAAACACTTGTGTGTTTCTATGTGTGTATCTGTGTCTACTTGTGAGTGAGTGTGTATGGGTATATGTATGTAGGTGTCCATATGTGTATGTGAGTATGTGAAAAGTAGAATCTTCTTATCTGGAATTGTTTACAATGATTGCCATTTTCTACAGTCAAATAAATCTTAACATATTAAATAAATTGTATACATGTGTGAAATCCTCAAGGAATAAATAAAGCACTACATTTAAAATATTAAAAAGCATACCCATACGGTCTCTGTGCATGTTGTCTTAGTCTGGGAGTCCATATGAGCTTTAATCATGTTGCTTTAGGGGGCCTTGTTTGCTTGGTATCCTTCATCCCTTCTGACTCTTCCACTCTTTCTACCTACTCTTCTGCAAGGTTCCCTGAGTCCTAAGAGGAGGGATTTGATGAAGACATCTTTTTAGGGCTTAATGTTCCAAAGTCTCTCACTCTTAATGTCTTAAACCAAATTTCTCTTCTTTTTTACAGAAGTTTTCTGGCCCACTGTGGCCTTTTGAATTATTAATGCCTTACTAGTTCAAGAGGACAAGGTCATCCCCAGGTAGGTGGTTTCATCTCCAGCAGCTTCCAAGGTAACTGTCACATATTACAAGATCGCCCCTCAATAGTCTCAGGGGACTAGATCCAGGAAGAGTCAAATTGACAGATGTTCCAATGCCCTTATGTTAAATCATGTAGTGTTTGCATGAATCCTATGCACACACACATGCATACTTTAAACTAGACGATGTAGAATCACCTAATGAAATGTAGATGCTATGTCAACAACTGCTTTTAGGAAATCTACCAGAAAAGAAATCTGTACATCTTCAGGTCAGATACAGCTAATTCTTCCAAATATTTTTGACCCTGTTGGTTGAATCCAGAGATGCAGAATACAGAGGGGCGAGTGTAATTGGAATGAGTGATTTCATGAGCCTGAAGCCCCCAGGAAAGTATGATGACTGTAATAGCATCTTTCATGGCACAGGGCAGCCCAATGAAGCTTACTGTACTATAAGACTGAGTCCCAACATCCAAGTTCAATCTGTCTTGTGCCTATCTGTCTTGTCTTCTCCTATCAAGTTTCCCAACATTGCTCATTCTGTTTCCTCTCACAGTGAAAGAATTAATGCCTGCATGGCCCAATCTTAATGAAGATTAATGAACTGCTCGTATGAATGGTCTTAGTAAACCATAACAGGCTGCCGAGATGCAAGAGTGTTCACTTTTCCTCAAGAGTAAAGACCATACTGTCCAGACCTTACCTCCTTTCCCCACTGGATGAGTTATACATAGACTCAGTTTCATCTTTCTCATGTTTATTAATGGCCTGGTGTTCTGGAGGCTGGTGTTCTTTCTTGAAAGATCTTTGTCCAAATTGATCCAGTGATGCTTGTTCAGGAATCAATTGGTTGCGGAACATCATGTATTTTAGTCTCTTCTAAAACTGAATTTATATTGACTTTGTACCACACTTCTGCCCAGAACTGTAGAAGCGCCCCTCCCATTGACCTTTTGCTGGAGAATTGCCACAGAGAAGAAGGCATGCCAGTATCCTTAAATCACCCCTTCTTGATCTTCTAATGCTGCCACCAAATCCAGATTATCATTAGTACTCTTCAGCTGAATAAAAAAAAAGAGAGAGAATTAAACAACGTCTCTTCTAACTGATGCCAGTCCTTTATATTTCTGTGTACCTCTCCAACCACTGACATGACTTTTCTGTGTTTTAGTTGCTCACACTGAAATGTGAGATAATGTCACTAGAAAATCTTCTGGGCTTTTTTGTGAAGTTAAACTTATCAAATGTAAAACATTTAAAGATACTGAGGGCCTGAGGAAGGTTGCAGAGTCAAGAGTATCACAGATGTACTATACCAACCAGTTTGAACTGTACTCAGTGGTGATTTAACTTACACAAGAACAAACAACATATTTCTGCTCTGTAATTAAAATTCTATTTCTTCCCACTTAATTTTCTCATGGCACTTGACAGATTGAGCTGAGTTCATGAACATGAGATCACAGTGATCTGTATGCGTGAAAGGACCAGTAGGACTATATTAACGCAAGTATGGAAATACTACATGGGCAGCATCTCTGTGCCTTGGATGGCATGCTGAGAGACGAGTGAGAAAAATGACAACATCGTAAAATTTGACCAAATAGTACTGAAAACAGGTTGTTTTGAACTGAATGTCTGATTCCCCCACCAATTGCATATATTCAAGGCCTAACCCTCAATTTAATAGTCTTTGAACATGATCCTCCTTCATGGGAATAGTGCCCTTTAAGAAAAGAAGGAGGAGGAGGCAGACTTTGCAGGTTTGTAGTAAGGCTCTGCCAGCATCTGCAGATATCTATTCTGCCTTTGAGAAATGGTCCTTGGTCTGTTACTAGGCTTTAGTAGAAACTGAATGTGTAAAAATGGACTATGTTATCATGTGATCTGAGCTACTTATCATGATCCAGTGTTATCTGAGCCATCCAGCCATAAAGAAGGATGCACACAGTAGCAATCCTTTTTAAAATGGAAGTGCTATAATATAATTGAGCCTGTACAACTAAGGTCTGTGTAACTATGTGCTGTAGTGTTCCCATATAGTGTTTATCTTATGATAAAATTACCTAACAAAACTTTTCTCAGAATGCACCTTCATGGTTAAGTGACCTATGTATACTGTAAACCAAGAGTTATCGTTTTTCTTTTCACAAAGGTTGATTTGTTTTATTTATGTGCATAAGTGTTTGCATATACGTCATATACATATATACAGGGAATGTATACATGATGTTTATAGTATCTAGGAAAGGGTACAAGTTCCCTGGCACTGGGATTCCAGATAGTTGTGAGCCTCCATGTAAACAGTGAGCACTAAACTCAGGCCCCCTGCTAAAGCAGCTAGTTCTCTTAATTGCCAAGCCTTTTCTCCAGCTCCAGAAAATTTTTTTTCAGTTTTTAAATTATTTTTTTAGTCATCTTTAAAAAAAAGTAGGTTTCACTGTGGCATTTCCAAACACATATCACTGTACTTTGATCATGAATAATTTCATGTGTCATATTTCTAACTGGTCTACTTTCAAGAATAATATATGAAATCGGGGCTGGAGAGAGAAGCTCAGCTGTCAAGTGCTGCTCATGTAAGTGCAAGGATCTGAGTTCTAGCCTTACAACTCACATAGAAAGTAGTGGGGTTTGTTGTTGTTGTTGTTTTGGTTTTTGTTTGTTTGTTTTTGTTTTTAAAGCTAGTCAGAGTGGTTTATGTTTGTAACTCAATCACCATGCAACTGAATCATTTGGGCTGGCTGGCAAGTTAGCCTAGTCTAGTTGATAAGTTCGAGGCCAATGAGAGAACTAGTCTCAAAGAAAAGGCTGATGACACTTAAGGAAAGAAACCTTATTATCTACTGACCTCCACATGACTATGTACATACATAGACCTGCACAGATATGAACACATACGCAGACCAAAAGCACGCACACACACACAAACACAGACACACCCAGGGATGAGCCCCTTAGGTAGTTATTTAATACCATGTGCTCACCCCCCACCCACTAAATGAACTCAGCAGTTTGCACTTATATAATTATATGTATTTGTACATGTAACAATAATAATTAAATGAAAATTAAAAGTAAGGATAATACACAAAAGTGGAGGAGGAAGGACAGAAATTGGAGACACATGATATGTTAATAAATAATCAAAGTATATCTCATATATTTATAAAACTCATTAATTTTATAATTAATTAATGCTAATAAAATTTTAAATAAATGAAAAAGAAGTGTTTATAAATAATTTGATTCTTGGCAATAGTTTTTCAGAAGAACTAAAATGAGAAACATACAATAAGTAAGTAAAATATTATATTTGTGAATGAATACAAAACACAGTTACTAAAAAGAGAACATAGTCCAGCACAATGTTAAGCCAGCCAAAATTCCAGCAAGGATGGGGTGGGGGTTCACAAAGTCCCACCAATATTTGAGGAGCCATTGGCATTAATGATTGCTAGTGGAGGAAGTTTCAATTTTCTTCAGGGATGTGGCCCCTGAAAAATCTATCCATGGGTCAATAGATTGTTTTATACCTGTGTATATAGAGGCAACACTAATTGGACACTCTAGTTTACATATAAAAAGAATATATGAAGTTAATTCAAAAAATGGTGCGTAGGAAGGAGAAGACCTAGCAGGGAGGAAATAGGAGTGGATTTATTGCAGATGCATTCTGCGCATGGATGAAAGTCTCAAACAAGTAAATAAAGGGGAAAAAAACAAAAAGAAATAAAGAAGGAAAGAAGGAAGGAAGGAAGGAAGGAAGGAAGGAAGGAAGGAAGGAAGGATCGACCCTACATGTCCTTGTAGGATATTTTCCCCATTTTTTCTACATGTTTTCTCCTCTACTTACCCAGAGATCTGTACTTTCAAACTACAAGGATCCCAGTGGAAGACTTTCAGTTGGCAGCTGAGATTTTAAAACCCAATAAAAAAGATATACTGCAGTGGCAAGTAATAGAAGCTAAGCAGCTGTACAAACTAAAGCATACATTTGTAAGAAACCTGCACTGTGTCCCTGCATGTGCAACAGGGATGCAGGCAACCCAGCCGTGAACACATCCACACACCAACCACAGAAGCAGGGAAAATACCACCAATATTCTTTCTTCTTTCCAGGAAATGTGAAAGGTGATACAGCGAATACCAGAGAAGACATTCAGTGCTTCTTGACTTTTCACATTTCTTCCCATCTTTGTCCCCTTATCCAATGGCTCCAGTTTCCCTCACATAGCTTGCTCATATCTGGTGCTCATGCAAGTCTCTCTCTCCTGTCCTTATTCTTCATTGTTGTCTACTTCCTCATGGTTCTTTTACAGAACCAAAGTTCCTGGAGGAAGCTGTGAGGCTCAACATCATTCTTCAAACAGGCAGAGGAATCCAGATCTCTGGTTCGAACATCCTCTCTGTAGTGTAGAGGAGATGTAAAGATGAAATATGTTTTTCATCCAAAAATACTTTTTTTTTTAGCCCCAACCACCTGTGTGGAGTTGTTTCAGACTGTCCCAACATCCATAGCAAAAGGAAGGATAAGTCAGGTCATGTCTCTTTTGAAAACTTTTTTTAAAAAATGCATCTCCCAAGGATGGTAGAACCCAGATGGAATCTAGAAACCAAGAATTAATGTGAGAACCGCTGAATGCAGTTAGAGTATCTGGGGTCTAAGAGAGGCAACTCAATTTTTTTAAAAAAGGAGCCTTTACATCAAAGAGACACGTCCAAGTCCTGTACTCAGAATTTAACAACTATGGAACCACAGGTATCTTCTTTCACAGTTCTGAACTTTTGTGTTTTCACCTGAGAAAACAATGAAACTAATCTAACATTGATAAAGACATAAAAGAGAGAATGTTTGCCAAGAGTATAGCACAAAGTATCCCTCAAAAACTAAGAAATAGTAATCATCACAGTGATCTTTTAATATTACTTACTAGACCCCAATTCCAGGTTTGTTTACTTGCAGAATGCCAGGTTCCACATTAACTTAGCCTTTTCTGTGTTTCATATCTATATGCAACACCGCAGCATCCATTTAAAGTTCTGTAATTTTTTTCTGTTTATTTGCATCATAACAGATATTGTATAATGTGTTCATGGCATTCTTGATGAGCCCTTGAACTCTTTAGCAAATCTTAAGTTGTCTTCTGATAGAATATTGTAGATGAAGTAATTTTCATGTGTGTAAACACACATACACAGAGAGGGAGAGAAATGGAGAGAGAGAGAAAGAGAGAGAGAGACAGAGAGACAGAGAGAGAGAGAACAAAGAGAGAGATGGGCATTTGATCTAGATAGCCATATAGCCATAGACTTGCATCCATAAACTCAACCAACTATACATAAAAAGTAGAACATATTCTAACACATATATGTGCATATGTGTTTTATACATATGTGATATATACATGTATTACGCAGGAAAATAGCACATGTTATATAAAATTACTATGTCAGTTTTCATAATTTAACTGCTGGGATCCTAGAAATCTCTCACGGTAAGTGACAACTGTCCACATAAACATACACATGATTTTTTTTTACCCTTACTTGCAATATTATTAAGTGAGTTCCATTGAGTTCTCTAAAAGTGTCAACAAAACAGGTACCCGTGACTTTGAGCATTCTAAGAGTGGGTTGAAGGTTTTCAAATACATTTTCCAATTTATCAAATCATAGAGAAATAATAAGCCATACTTCAGGCAGCGTGGGGTAGCCTTAGAAATCATTATGATTTGTTCCTGAGATAGAGCCCAAGTTCCATGGTAATCATCACCGAATTTTATTAAGAGTGAAAGGAAGACTTAATTAAAGTGTTCTTTGTGGCTTTTCCTTTTTCTCCCTTCTAACCACAGCCATCTGCAAGCACTTCCTCTGGTGTCTTATCTCTATTGTGCAGATGCAGTGGAATCTTTATCATGTGTGGCAAGGGCTGACGCAGAGACACATAAAAATAATGACAGCGCCCTCATTCTTGAAAACACAACACATTCCACTCCTCTTTCAGGCATCAAACCCCAGATGGAGTTCACTGTGCTTTACTGTGAAATACTAGTGTGTGTGTGAGTGTGTGTGTGTGTGTGTGTGTGTGTGTGTGTGTTGAATGGCTCCCTCTTAATCAGTTTTAAGAACCCCAGTCATTCACTCTAAACTGCAGTCCTTTTTCTAGAGTATAAATTTTGCCAAGTAGCAGAGGAGGCGGAGGTGGGCATGTAAAATAGCATAGTTTTTGTTTTGTTTTGTTTTATGATCTAGGTTTTAAGAGAGTTTGATTAGTTTCTCTAGCTACTTACCAACTCACAGCAACCAACAGAAAAGCTGTTAATCTTGAATGCTTAATTATGAGGAACATGGCACAGAAAAAGACAGATAAAAATAATGAAACATGTGAAGGAATGTTCAGTATGCAATTTTAAACTGTGACTGTGGAGAGGAATATGCATTATCATGGAAATAGACCCATGACACATTAAGTGGAAAGGAAAAAACTGCCAGTGCAAAGCTGTCTGCCCAGTTCAGTGTTAAGTCTGTTTAAATACAAATCAACAGACACTAGATGAAAGCTTACTGTGATGGGTTATTTTTCTTTTCTAATATGTCTATTCTGTGCTCACTACAATAAATGGACACTGCTTTTATAACTATAAGACATCTTTAAAACATAGTCTGTGGCTCTGGTTTTGGAGAAACAGATTAAACACACTCCACAATATATCTCCTACTGAATGCATCTAATAAGTCACATAGAATGCAAGGAGGAGATATCTGGACTCTAACACATGCAGGGAGTGAAGTGGAAAGGGTAGAACAGATGTTGAAGTCCCACTGACCCAGTGGTTACTCATCTGCTTCTCCCCTTAGCATCATCCATCCTGAATAAAGGGATCCTGGATGCTAAAGTGTACACTGAGTGTGGTCACAACAAGCCTCAAAAGAAACCTCCCTTTCCTTCTCTCCTACAACAGCGATCCCGTCATACACTAGTGACCCCTACAATAGCACAATGGCATCAGAAAGGCATGGAAAACTCTTCTATCCACTCAATATAACTACATTTTGCTTTTTCTTCTTCTCCTCATTCTCTTTCTCTTCTTTCCTCCTCCTCCTTCTCTTCTTCCTCTTCCTCCTCCTCCTCTTCCTCCTCCTCCTCTACCTCCTCCTCCTCCTTCTCTTCTTCCTCTTCCTCCTCCCCCTCTCTTCGCTTACTATTTTAAAGATATGATCTCATTATGTAGCTCAGACTGTGTGGCTTCAAAAGGGCCCTTACTCATTGTGTCAGCTGATAGTTAAGAAGCAGAAGAGTGGGGTGAACTGTCTTGCAGATGCTGCAAGCCCCATGATACACCTGAATGCATTATGAGGGGTTCTGTCAGGGTCTAGGAAGAGGTGTATACCATTGAAGGGCTCTGAAGGCTTGAGTTTTGTGATAAATACTTGTCTCATTAAAACACAACCTGGGGGTTCAGCCATACTTAAGAAACAAGAGACAGAGATTGTGACAATTAAATTCCAATTTAGGATAATTGTTTCTTTCATGTGGGTTTAGAAGGCAGATTTTCTTCTTATTTACACATTAGCCATTCATGGAGCCTTTCTTAAAGGGATCATACAAACAGCCATGACTCTTCCTTTAAGATAAGTCATGCAAGCTAATCCTCACACTGCTAGTTAGTGTTCTGTGATAATCGTCCCAGGAAAAGAGAAAAGGAAAGTGTTCAAGAGGCTTGGGAGATGGTCAATTCTTAAACTGTTTGCTGCAGAAGCATAAAGACCTGAGTTAAGCATCCCAGCACTCACATAAAACTTGGGAATGTACTGGGCATGGTGGCACAAGCCTTTAATCTGAGCCTTTGGGAGGGAAAGGCAGGTAGATCTATTTAAGTTTGACTCCAGCTTGCCCTACATAATGAGTTTCAGGACAGTCAGGGCTAAGTAGAGTGAACCTGCCTCACCAGTTCCCCCAAATCTAGAGCTGGCCTCCTGCTTGAGGGCTCTCAAGTCAGTCAGTCTAGCAAGTTCTTGAGATCCAAGTTCAGTGAGTGATCTTGTCTCCAAAGATTAAGGTGGAGAAGCATTTGAGGAAGAGATCTGTCATTATTTCTGGCTACCAAATGCACAGTCACTGAGGTATATGTGCACACTGTATTCAAGAATAGTCTCTCTCACACATACAGACAGATAAATACATACATGTACACACACACAAACACACACACCACCCAGGGATTTGATATATAAGAAAGGATTCTTGGGGCTGGTACCCCCCCCAACTAATGCCATTAAAATTAGAGAGAAAGATAAAAGCTGGGTAGTGATGATTTACACCTTTAATCCCAGCACTTGGGAGTCAGACACAGGCAAATCTATGAATCCTAGGCCAGCCTGGTCTACAGAGTTAGATCCAGGACAGCCAGGAATACACAGAGAAACACTGTCTCGAAAAATAAATAAATAAAACAAAATAAGTTAGAAAAAATATTTAAAAGTATAAATTAGGATAAATTCCAAGTATAGATTTAATGGGGAAAAGCTACAAAATATACAGTGTCTGGGGTTAACTAAACCATCTCCCCAAAACCTGTGTAAGTCAATGGTGTTTTGAAGCAGATTGAGAGTAGGGAGAGGCCATGATGTACCTGACCACCTTGCATGCTAAGTTAAAACAAAACAAAAAGAAAGTAAGAGAAGAATGGCAGACTATCAAAGAAATTATGCATCGTGGATTTTATTATTTTAAACTACAAAGCATCTTTCAACTAACAAGAAAAATATTGAAGAAGTAGAAAAATTAGCAAATTCCACGTCCAATCTGCAACAGATGTCATTTAAATCACTTAAAACCATAACAAAGGAAAAAAAACTAATTTTGCTGATCAAATACATCATAATGAAGTTTCGAATCTACTCTCGCTTATCAAATTGGAAAAACTTCTCTTTAGATTGCATGCTTAAACTTAATGAAGCACTGTAGGTCAGCAGCCTGAGTTGTGCAGGAGTCCTAGGAACACACACTGTAGTCCTTCTGGGGAGGTGTGAGTTAAATAAACTACTTCTGTCATCAAGTAGTAAATAATCAGGCTCTGGCCCACTAATGCTGTGCTTAGTAACTATCATAAGAAAACAATAACAAATACACACAAAATATTTACTCAAGGTGCTCATCATGGTTCAATTTTAATAGCAGATCATCAACCACATCATAAACTTTCTGTGGGTATACACTGAAGTTTATAGGGATCATGAAAAGTTCATAAATGGAATATGGTATTGTTGCTTTAAAAATAAAGCTTCCCAATTCATGAATAGTCTGGGGAATTGTTAGTGATGTAGTATGAGCTGTGAAAAGGTATAAATCAATTTTAAATTAAAATAATGTGTGTCTACAAGTAATTTCTCTTTCTGTTTCTATCTCTGTTTCTCTGTTTCTCTCTGTCTCTGTCTCTCTGTCTCTCTCTTCTCTTTTCTCTCTCTCTCTCTCAGTCTCTCTGTCTCTCTCTTGTCTCTCTCTCTGTCTCTGTCTCTCTATGTCTCTCTCTTCTCTCTCTCTCTCTCTCTCTCTCTCTCTCTCTCTCTCTCTCTCTCTCTGTGTGTGTGTGTGTGTGTACATACAAGCATGTCTATGTGTATATGTTTACACGGAGTAAAAAGGGTGGTATTATGTACAGTAAAGTATCAGTCATGATTATCCCTCAGAGACCCTGCATATCTATTGGGAAAGGTGTAAGATGTATATATTCTAAAGAAAAGTAGAGCATTAACATAGCTATTGTTATTCCAGATCCTTTCTGCTTGTCCCACCACAAAAGTGCAGTACGCTTGATTAAAAAAAAAAGATGTCATTTCGTCTGAGGAAACCCATTTGCTTGTATTCTGCCTCTAAAATGGCTTCAATATTGAAAAGGGAGTGGACTCATTATAGAACAAATATGAAGAGCAACATCAAAATCCATAATGTGAATATTTGTTTGCCGAGGGGCAAACTTTCCAAATCAAACACTGTGCAAGCTGAGGAAACTGGAGTCCATGCAGAGCCTAGCTGTGTGCTTTGACTTTGCACGTAGCATCCACACATGAGTAGGGATCTATGTGACGTGATCTTGTAGTCAACCTCATGAAACGATCTGGTTTTCCTGGTTTTTGCTTTAAGCCTTGCCCTGTACAAGTGTCAAGGGAGAAGAAATCCACTGTTCCATGTACCTGATGAATATTTTCCTCATCTGACATTGTCACTTTCAGAAATAAGCAGACGAATTCTTTCTGAGAAAGTTTTCTGTTATAAGTAGCTCTACAGAAAGGTGTTTCTCATTAAGGTAAGATCTGGTGGCCTAAAATGTTCTGTAACTGATATTTTTAGTACCATTCCAGTCCTAAGGTCACCGTGTGTAGCTCCCTTTCCTTTCTGTCAGATTCTTAGCTACTTAACTTTCGCACAGATGTGATTTGTAGAACTCCTTCCTTAGGAGCATGGTTATCTTGTTTGTAGCCCTCTCTCCAACATCATCTTAGAAAATGGTACCTAATCTTTACACATGTGGTTGCTTTGTTCAGCATGCAGGACACTGTCCCTTCCCTGGATTGAGAGAGACACATAGTACTGACCATGACTGCATAGTCATTCTAGCATCTAACTTGGATCAAGCAGACAAAGCAAAAGCAAGTAAAAATAGTGGTCGGGAGCTTTTCACAGAATACATTTGTATTCATCTGCTGAGGACACCTTGACAAAATACCACAGACTGGCTGGCTTAAACAGCAGGTATTTGTTTCCTCACAACTGAAGAAAATGAGAAGGTAGGCTTCCTATCCATGCTTACAGATGACTGTGTCCCCTCATGGCCTTTCCTCCAGGTGTGCAGAAGGGGAAAAAAGGTTTTGATCTCTCTGCAACTGATTAAACTATCCTTACACAATGAATGATACTTGTATGATTTTTGTATAATAGGTAGACTGTATTGTTTCTCCTCAAGTGGGCGTATTGATGTTCTAACTCCTAAGATTTCATCATGTCCAAGTGAGTCCACTATAGTGGAGCCTAATCCATTCAACCTGGTGTATCTGTAACAAAAGACATGGGGTCACAGGAAGATAAAAGACACATTGGTCAGAGAAAAGGAGATGTAGCAATGCTTTAGAGAAGGTCCCATCTGCAAACCAATAAGAAAGACAAGCAGCCAACATTGGCAAAACTTCATCTTGAGCATACAGCCTCCAGAACCGTGAGGAACTACATGTCTGTTGTTGCAGCTCTGGTCTTCAGTCAGAGTGAATCTAGAGAACCAGTCTTATGGCACTCTATGAAAACTCAGGGAAGTAAATGGTGCCTTCTGCCCTGGTTTGGGGAAGACCAGAGACTAATTACTACTTGAGGATAGTACAGCTATAAGACAAGGTACTTTGTTCCTGTTTCCCAAGCTTGCTTGCCTTCTCTTTGCACTACCTAAACCTGCTCATGAGACCTGTAGAACGTGTAAGGAAAAGACAGGTGATATGTGACTTCATATTCCTCCACAGCATCCACAAAAACTACATTTCTATCTCTCTACACCTCTGTCTGGGTCAAAGGAGAAGGGGGATTTGGAGAGTCTCCGAGAAGAATGTTGTACAAGTATCTCAAAAGGTGAAAGAATCAGCCTGTGAGTGGAAAGTGGTGGAATGTGGGCTAAGATACCCTTGAGTGACTCTGAAGCCCAGTGGGAAAAAGGATTAGAAGATTGTTAAATGCAGTTGGCAGTATTTCATAAGGGAGAGAATTACAATTATACCTCCATGAAGTGAGATTCCTTTGTTAATTCGTGACACCTACTGCATAGCTGTTTTCTCACCAACTTTCCTTCTGAGAAAGAGACAGGACAATTTGTAGGTAGTGTATTACCTGCCACTGGCTGGTGCTTGGAATATTTACTGGGCTAATATCTTCCTGGGCTGCAGATGCCAGGCAGTTTCTCTTTATGTTTGTTATGGGCATTTATGTACTAGACACTGGATTGTGTTAGGTGATAAGTGAGTGAGGAGATTATTATTTTCATAAGGGTGAAGTCTATACCAATCTCCTGAAATTGCAGATATAGGTACCAATATGGTGGAAGATGCCACCAAACATTCTGTGCACCTCCCCTTTTGTCCAGGGAATAGCTTTCAGTTCCTTGCTGAGGTCATCCTAAGGTGTGTACAGTCTGGTCCAAGAACACTCAATGATAATGATGTTATGTCAGGTCATGAAGAACCAAATCTCCTTACCATACCAAAAGGAAGGAGGTAGACAGGAAACACTGATTTCCTGTGAGGGACTTCACAAGGTGACTACTTTTTATTATTATTATTATTATTATTATTATTATTATTATTTATTTTTATTATTGAATATCTTATTTACATTTCAGATGTTATCCTCTTACCCCATTTCCCACCCCTGCCCAGGAACCCTCCTATCCCATCCTCCTTCCTCCTGCTTCTATGAGGATGTGCCTCCACCCACCCCACTCCTACCTCCTCACCCTCGAATTCCCCCACATTCAGCATCCAGCCTTCACAGGACCAAGGACGTCCTCACCCACCTTTGCCTGGCTAGGCAATCCTCCCCTACATACACAGGTGGAGCCATGGGTCCCTCCCTATGTGCTCGCAGGCTGGTGGTTTAGACCCTGGGAGCTCTGGTTGGTTGGTGTTGTTGTTCTCCTCATAGGGCTGCAAACCCTTTCAGCTCCTTCAGCTCCTTCTCTCTAACTCCTCCACTAATCAGTTCAATGGTTAGCTGTGAGCATCCACCTCTGAATATGTCAGACTCTTGCAGACCTCTAAGGAGACAGCTCTATCAGTGAGTGAATGCCATGTGTGTTCTTTTGTGAATGGGTTGCCTCACTCAGGATGATATTTTCTAGTTTCATCCATTTACCTAAGAATTTCTTGAATTCATTGTTTTTAATAGCTGAGTAATACTCCATTGAGTAAGTGTACCTCATATTTTGTATCCATTCCTCTGTTGAAGGACATCTGGGTTCTTTCCAGCTTCTCACTTTATAAATAAGGCTGCTATGAACATAGTGGAGCATATGTCCTTGTTATATGTTAGAGCATCTTCTGGGTATATGCCCAGGAGTGGTATAGTTGGGTCCTCAGGTAATGCTATGTCCAATTTTCTGAGGAAACTCCAGACTGATTTTCAGAGTGGTTGCACCATCTTGCAATCCCACCAACAATGGAGGAGTGTTCCTCTTTCTCCACATCCTCGCCAGCACCTACTATCACCTGAGTTTTTGATCTTAGCCATTCTGACTGGTGTGAGGTAGAATCTCAGGATTGTTTTGATTTGCATTTCCCTGATAACTAAGGATGTTGAATATTTCTTTAGGTGTTTCTCGGCCATTCTAATTTCCTCAGTTGAGAATTCTTAGCTCTATACCACATTTTTAATAGGGTTATTTGGTTGTCTGAAGTCTAATTTCTTGAGTTCTTTGTATATATTGGATATTAGCCCTCTATCAGATGGAGGATCAGTAAAGAGCAATTTGCAAATTCATTTGGAATAACAAAAAAAAAACCAAAAAAAAAAAAAACAGAATAATGAGAACTATTCTCAATAATAAAAGAACTTCTAGGGGAATCACCATCCCTGACCTCAGAGCAATAGTGATAAAAATGGCATGGTATTGGTACAGAGAGAGGCAAGAAGATCAATGGAATAGAATTGAAGATCCAGAAATGAAATGGAAAAAGGACAGCATTTCCAACAGATGGTGCTGGCCTAACTGGAGGTCAGCATGTAGAAGAATGCAAATTGATCCATTCTTATCTCCTTGTACAAAGCTCAAGTCCGAGTGGATAAAGGACCTTCACATAAAACCAGATACACTGAAACTAATAGAAGAGAATGTGGGGAAGACCCTCAAATATCTGGGCACAGGGGAAAAGTTCCTGAACTCTTGCTCTTTCCAACATGGCTTCTCCCATCCTCCATCTATCTCCAGATGGATTTTTACTAACTCATTCAGACATGAGGGATTCACACAAAATATAACTGGACACAATGCATTCTCCTCTTGAATGGAGTCAGGCCAATGAACACATTTAAAGGATCAAAGAATAGAGAACAATCTCTTACTTGCAGCAAGCAAGGAGATCACTGGGGTTGCTTAAAAAGCTATGCTTCTTGGGGTGGGATATAGAACACTAAGTAAAATACTTGCCACACAAGCATACAGAACTGAGTTCAGATCCTTAGCACCCACATAAAATCCAGAATAAATAGTGTGCTTACAACCCTAGTATCAGGGAGGAAGACACATGAGGACACTGGGGATTTGCTGGCCAGCTCTTCTGGCCAGTTGGCAAGCTCCAAGTTTAGTGTCTCAGAAAACAAAACAAAAATCAATTTTGGCCTATGGTAGCTACACACACACACACACACACACACACACACACCAATACTAATGTCCTTACGGATAAAAGGAAACATCTAGATTTTATTCATGGAGCCTATATATGTGCTGGCCACATTTCAAAGCACGGTTAGTTGAAGGTGTACATTTCTGAGCATGCGCAGTTTAAGGTTATAGAGTACATATTTTAAAAAACACACAGATGGCAGACATGAATGTTTTGGGGACTAGCCAGTTTAGCATTATAATGAGCCATGTTTACTCTAAATCAGAGTCAGAATCATTTTGTGACTTTGACTGGCTCCTCATAAGTTATACATTCAAAGAGTTGAGGTGATATCAGAGAGAAAGAATGCTTTTAAATGTGGCCAGTCTTTTAAACAGACAGGAGATTTCTGATAAATATAAGGGTTTGTCTCTAATAGTACCTGCCTCGTACAGAGGTTGGAGAGAGAACTTTCAAAAGAAGGGGATAAGTCAACCCTTCCTGAGCATCTACATGTATATGAAAGTCAATTTCTCAGCGCTAAAGAAAAGAATCCTAGAATCAGATGAAGGAAACTCTTTTAAAGGATCTTTGGAGTCTGAGGCTGTAATGAAGTCGGTAGAGTGCTTGCCCAGCATGTATAAGACCCTGAGTTCTCTTTGCAGTACTTTTGTGAAACTGGATCTGATGGGACATGTCTGTAATCCCAGCTCAGCTCTGACATTAGGGGAGTAGAGACAGGAAGATCATAGATTCCAGGTCATGTTTGGCTCCATAGAAAGTTTAAAGACAGCTGGTGTGGGCAATATGAGATCATATCTGAAAATGATAAAAATTAAATTTTACAAAATTTAGGGTTTGATACCTAAATATTAATTTTTATAATTTGGACTATATTTAAGATATTGGAGAGAATCTTCAGGCATGAATACATACCCTGGAGTAACTAGAGAAGCACAGAAAATAAAAAGGGGCCATTGCTAAGGTGTGTGTGTAGGGGAGCAATAGAGAGGGAATAGCAGGGTGAAAGCGACCCGATGGGGAAATGGGAAAACACAAGCCTTCTTGGGGAGGGGCAAGAGAGAAAAACAGAAGGGGAAAGAAACGTAAAATAACAGTATGGATGCTTGAAAAATTGTAAAAAATCATATTGTTAACTATTTACCTAAAGCAAACCAATAATACATGTAAATCTGTGTATGAATATAAATATATAGTTTAAATGAAAATTTCTCATCTGGATTGGCAATGCTTTCTCAAAGAGTCAAAGATCATGTAACAAACACCAGCCAAGAGAAGCACTCCTTTAAGTTGCAAGTCAGGGTACCAAGAGACACCTTGAAACATGCAACCTATTGCTATTGACCTCGGTTCCCCCCCCCAAGGGTTAGAAGGAAAGTCCATAGTGCTGAAGAAACCATACATTTCAGACACTATGTTACTATTTAAATTTTACTTGTGTTTAAAAAGATAGTCCTTTTATTTTGAAGACTATAATATGATTACATTTCCTCTTTTTCCCTTTATCTCTCTGCCCCCCAGAGGAAACTGAATCTGACTGAAAGATTATATTCTGAGAACTAGCTTCCTTGGTCCCAGAAGGTGTCATACAAGCTTACAAAGGTGGAACTCAACTAAAAGTTATACCTAGCTATGATACCCATGAACCACAACAACAACCAGAATAGCATAATAACTCTCAGGGTACAGTACAACAGCTCCCTGGTTGAACTTTAGACAATCCTAACAAGGGGAAAATTATATCTGGTACTGGAAACCTAGCTAGCTACACATGGTTAGTGAAATCATGGATCTTGGAGGCAAACCTATAACCACTATTTTAGTAAACTAGTATAACCCCTAACTATAGTTGAAATATTTGCTCTAAAAATAAATGTAGTCCTTACCCCTAATTAAAGAAACTTCTCTTTTCATCTGAAGAAATTATAATTGCAGAAACGTACAACCAATTAAAATGTAGAGTTATGTGGAATCCAGTATCTACAAAATAATCTTTAAAAAGTTGCCTGTGATTTTAAAGAGAGCGAGAAGGGGTACATGCAAGAGCTTAGAAGGACAAAGGAGAGGAGGGAAATGATGTGATTATAATCTCAAAAAATAAAAGATGGACTCAACAGGTTATATTTAGGAATACATATATATGTATATCTGTGCGTTATGTGTGCATGTATATATGTATATATAAAATAAATAATTTTAATAAGATGTTGAGAGGTGTTTTATGGTAATGTTATTTTTTCCTGGAATAGTTCTTTCCTTTTTATTTAACATGAGATCTACTTTCTTAAAAATTTTTAAGTTCAAAGTCCACAATTGTCCCTTCACACCTGTCAGGATGACTGTTATCAAAGAGGAAAAGACAATCTTACCAGGCCAGTGAGATGGCTAATTTGGGGAATTTCTGTCAAGCTTGAGTTCAGTCCCAGAACCTACATTGGTGAAAAGACAGAACTGACTTAGCAAGCTGCTCTCTGACCTCCATACTTGTTCCATTGTGCCTAAATACACATGCACACACATGAATGAATGAATGAATGAATGAATGAATGAAATCAAAAATTTTTTCTTAAACATGTGTGAAAATGCAAATGAACTTAGAAGTCCATGCCTAAAGGGCATCCTGTTACACGAAATAAGCAAGGCACAGAGGCGAAAGCAAGATGACCTCTCATGCAGAATCAAAAACAATTTTAGACACAGAGACCCAGAATGTTGAAAGCAGAAATCAGGTTCAGGAGGGAGATCAGAAAGTGGTCGATCAAAGATGTAAATTTTCAGTTAGACACACGGTAGAAAGTCTATTGTACACCTATATTGCACAACTATTTGCAATAGTTAGCAATGCTCTGTGTACTTGAAGAGGGATATTGTTCCCACCACAGTGAAAAATGATAAATATATGAAGGAATGTATATTTAAGTAAGACCAATTCAGCCATTTAAAAATGAAGGCAATGCTCAAAACACCATGTAATGTATCATAAATACACAATATTTTTCAATTTAATGGACTTTAAAACCATAGAAAGAATGGAATTGACTGGAGGAATAGGTCCTTCCATTAATGTAGGCAAAAGCTTCAGGTAGAGGCCCAGATAGCAAGGTGTCTGAGGAGGAAATAGTGTTTCCTGTTTGCCCACATTCATATTTGAAGGAGTGTGCATATACACTGTGGCTGTTCACGATACCAGTCTTTGCTGCTGTCTGAACAGATTCATCATTCAAATGTGGACTGAATAGCAGTGGTTTTCAAGGAACCCTTGGATCTTCAGCAGGAATCCTGGGCTCTTGAACAGAGATTGGAATTGCTGAGGCAGCTATATCATTGGTTGAGCAAGCATGCACACACGCGTATACACACACACACACACACACACACAGAGAGAGAGAGAGAGAGAGAGAGAGAGAGAGGAGAGAGCATATTTTATATTTATTCCCCCTGTGTTTTAATTGCTGCTAAATTAATCTGAGAAGATGAGAGTTTAACCAATCACTACCATTTTGTTGCTTCAATATCACAATTGTGTGTTTATTCTGCAGTAGCTTCTTTTTGACATTTAAGTGGATTCTAATTAGAAATTCCAATTTATAGCAAATACAGTGTGCTAGATAGTACTGAGCTTGGAAAGGTGTGAGTTGAAAGAAGACAAATATAAGAAGCGTGTCACATAGGATTCAAAGTGTTCATTGTGTAGTGGTGCAGGTTACCTTCAAAGACTAGACTGCAGTTAAGAGTTGGTGGCAATCCTCTGCCATTATAGGGGCAATGTGATGCGTCCCACTGCTGCTTAGGATCAACCAAAAGCTGGATCACATCCAGGAGGAACCTAGGGAGGAGACATCATCAGACTTAAGGGTGTGCTGTGAATAGAATGGACAGATGGTTATCATCGGCTGCCAGGAAATACAGTTCATAGAGGCCCACTGTGAAATCAACTCAGTCCTGAATATTTAGCATATGAAAAATACTCATGTAAAAGGCATTCTTATGCTAATCATGGAAAATTTGTAAAAACAGTTGATATCATATTAAGCAATGCTAATATTATTAATTTTAGGGTTAAACTGAACAGATTTGGTTCTATAGTTCAATTGTAATTATCAAAAACAAACTCACAAAAACATACAGATAGAAGGTATAAGCACATAACTCTATTATGTAGCAGTAAGTATCTTAGCTGATAGAATTATGAATACAGCTTTCATCCTTTTAAATATTTTCCATATTTTCTTATATGATAAAATACCTTTTATCATTGAGGAAAAATGTGGAATTTCTACCTAGACATGTTGGCTAGCTACTCAGGAACTGGTGAAGGAGGATTATAAATTCCATGCCTGACTGTTATAGAGAGTGATTTCAAGGCTGGCCAGCTTAGCAAGAGCATGTCTCAAAACACAAGGTAAAAGGGCAAGAACGTTAGTTTGGTTATAGTATGAACTATACCCTAAGCTCAGACTCAGTACAGAAAGACACCCTCTGGTCTCACTCTTGGGAAAGCAATCTGTCTCCTCTCATGGGTTTCCCTAGCTACTGTTCCTGGCATAAATTTCTCCTCACTCAGGCTAACACACAAGGCTGAGCAGATACAAAGTGTGATCTAGAACTTTGATATGGGGGAAGACAAATCACTGAAAATGCAGCAGGGAACTCCAGAAGCACCAACTGCTGCCCTGTGCCATCTCCTGTGAGTATTATCATAAATTTTCTAGTACCTCAGAGGAAGTATAGATACCGTCTTCTTCCAGTACAACAGTCAGGCTTTAATAACCAACCAATGTGTCTGAGCCAAGTTAGACTATAAATGTGCCAAATGAGTGGTATTTCAAAGACATTTTGATGGTTTGTGGAAAAATAGATACGTGTTGATATTAAAATTGTTGTAGGACACTAATATTTTTGATAATTATATTTTAAAATACTAAAATATATTTAAAAATATTAAAATCATTTAAGGTGGTTTTACATTGCTTTATAATCTCTTCATCTCTTATCATTTGCCAGAATAAGCAATCTCAATGCCAAAAGAAAAAAAAAATTAGGATGTTCGGAGCTTAAGAGTGTGATGTGGCAGTGGGAAGTGGTGGCAAATACCTGTAATCCCAGAACTTGAGAGGCCAAGCCAGAAGTTCACGGTCAGCCTGGGCAATATGGTGAGACCTGATAGCAAAACAAAACAAAGCAATGATGCAGGTTGCCCTAGTACAAATTAAAATGCTTAAGTCTATGACTGTGCTGGTTTGGATATACTTGGCCCAGGGAGTGGCACTAGTAGGAGGTGTGGCCTTGTTGGAGTAGGTGTGGCCTTGTTGCAGGAAGTATACCATTGTGGGCATGGACTTTAAGACCCTCACCCTGGCTCCCTGGAAGCCAGTCTTCTCCTAGCTGCCTTCAGAACAAGAGGTAGAACTCTCAGGTCCTCTAGCCCCATGTCTGGCTGGACATTGCCATGTTGCCACCCTGATGATAATGGACTGAACCACTGACCCTGTAAGCCAACTCCAATTAAATACCTTTTATAAGACTTGCCTTGGTCATGGTGTCTGTAACTAAGACAATGACCATATGTAAATTAATAAATTCTCTAAATCACACTTTAAGTTAAAAACAGCATACTATGAGGCTTTCAATGATACAATGAAATAATATAAATCAATTATAGAAGGGCTGATGTATGGAGCTTTTAAGAAATGGCAATAATTGTTGGTCATCATCTTACAGCTAGCATAACTTTTAAATCAGTCCCTTACCTGTTGAGAGCCACAGATGTCCACACTGAAAGAACACTCAGAAGAGAATACTGCTAGGAAACCATGGGTACCCACAGAAGCCCAACATGTGTTATAGCAGGAAGTAATAGCATTGAATTTTAAGACACTCACATATTTAAGAATCTCCAGTGATTCCACTTAAAATAATGGGATAAGCAGCTTGAGCATCTGAGAATATTAAGCAGAGAATGTGGATTTTTCCAGCTCTGTGTCCTTTGGAATCCAAGCTGCTACTTGTCTCTGCTGGAATGAAGATTCATTTTGGCATGGGTGAGATTGTCTTCCTTCCAGGTTCTTCAGGATTCAACATGCCAGCTACTAATGGGCTCTGCTCTCCATGCAAAACCCTAGAAGTAGCATATGGTGGAGATGCATATCCTTTCCAAGAGGCCCAGCTACCCTCCCTAGTCAGTCCTAATCCTTTTATAGAACAAGGCCTAGATGCATGTTTTTGCATTTCCAAAGATTTAAATCTCTATAGTGTTGGAATACCAATATTGAGAATTCAACATAAAAACTGGCCTTGTAATGAGAAAACTCCCAGACCTGGCACAAACAAATGTGGAACCAGTCTTTGGCAACATTTCCTCAAACAAGATTGGGTTCAATTCCCATAGAGTTAATACTCCCACTGACTGTGGCCTCACAACAGCATTTTACAAATGATAAAAGGAAGCAAGCCAACAGAAAGCTTACAGCTATAACATGAGAAAATTTGTTTTCTAACACTTCCAACTTACAGAAGAAAATGTTATGCTATTAGTTGTAATAAACTAAGTATGGTTAAGACTACTTGATTTTTACAAAAAGGGAAAGTGTCACAATGAAAGAAGACATAAGCAAAATAATCAGACAGGTTGTAAGATAAAATAAATGAAAATATAGTTACTGGAATTAAGCTCAGTACAGAAATTGAATGGCTTATTAGACACAACTGGAAAGAGGATTTCTGAACTGGAAGGATCTATACTGAAAAGATGCTTAAGACACAGATTTCTCCATTGTAGAAAGACATAGAAAATTAAATAAAAAGTTTAACCTATCTCTAAAGTGACTGACAGAAAACTAGAGTCAAATGGGATAAACGTAGCATGTGTTCTTCTAAAGAAAATATTTTGAAATTCTACAGGATTGAAAAAGAACAAATACTCATTCTTCTGATACAGCACACTGAGTCCCAAGCAGACTTGATTTAAAAATAAAAAAAATAAAATTATATCTATAAATAGTAGAAAGAGATAATAGACTACAGAGTACTGAACTGAAGATAAGAGTGTTAAATCTCGGTCAGGAAAGCTTCTTCCTTGCGATGGGCAGCAGTTAATGCTGGGAACAAGTGGTTGTTGAACAAGTGGTTGTTGAGTGCTCATCCCTAAATAGGCATCTATATTAACCTCACTCAAGGTGCGTGGAGCATCATAGAAGAAAAAGATGAGGAGAATGCAAGAGCAAGAGGGTGGGATGCAGTGCTGTAAAATATTTTTATTATTTATTTAAGTATTTATTTGTTTAAAATATTTTATTGTCCTCTGCACTATGGTTTCCTGCACACAACCAAGCCAATTAGAGGAGTCAATGTTCCAGTGAGTCAGAATAATTCTACTCAGTGAATTAGCGAAAGGAACGAGGTAGGGGGAGGGCAGAGAGCATATGAGGGCAAGAGTGGGACAGATGTGTTGAGGCAGTATTTGAGAGAATTGTTAAGAGGGAATAGAGGTAAGTACCATCAAGATACATCGTACACCTATGTGGAATTATCAAATTAAAAAAATAAAAGTCTTTAAAAGATAAGATGTGGGAAAAAAATTAACCAAGGAGAAAAGATATTTCCTCCAAAGGTTTTTAAGTGGAATGATAGAAGGTCAGAGGCAGCAGACTAGAAAACGATTGAAGTATTCCTATGCAGAGGATTAAAAAAAATCATCTTCTATAGCCATTTCAAACCTTTACAGTAAAATTCTATATCTGGTTAAATCTTCTAATAAGTAAAGTGAAATAAAAATATTTTCTGGCATATTTTTTTATAAACCTTTCTATCAAAAGATTCTCACTGGCAGAGGTTAAAATGAATGCTTTAAATGTGTTAGGAGAATTCATCTGAGAGGTTAAGCAAGGTGTGCAGAAAACATTAGTAGGCAACAGAATGTGGGAAGGTAATAATGGGACTAAGGTGAATTTCTCTGAAATGTTCATAAGATAGACTCTGGGGGCTGGGAAGACGGATCAGCAGTTAAGGGCACTTGCTGATCTTGCAGAAGACCTAAATTCAGTTCCCAGCATTCACATCTGCAGGCTCAAAGCTCTCTGTAAATCCATTTTCAATGGATCTGAAACCTTCTATTGGCTTCCAGAGTTTTCTGAGAAAGTCTAACATTCGTTCTATGATTTGCTGCTTACTGGTCAATTTCCCTCAACGAAATAACATAAGTACATCTGGAATCAACCCAACGTAAGCAATGTGCTCGTTACAGTCAAAGACTTTGCTCTTGACCAACATGCACATGTGTGCCTTTTCAAAGAACACTTACAACTTAGGCAAATATTCCTTGAAATCTCCAAATGATGCAGAAGACTTCTGTCAGTGGCATGGCAGGGAAGGTTCCCTTTTGTTGAGCTTCTAATAGGTACTTGCAGCTTGCTGCTGTGTCACAAGGCAGCACACCGGGCCCTGCAGTCATTGTACATGTGACATCAGTCAGTCCTGAAGTGCATCTCCTGGGGTCATTCCTGACCCAGAGATACCTCCTGTCAACAGCTCAGAAATCTTCAAAAGGAAGGAAGACACCAAAACCAAGTCAGTAATCCTACTCAGTCTGCACTAGAGAGGAGAAAACAATGTGAAATCTATGTCTCCCTAGGACAGCCAGGGTAATCTCTTCTCAAGTAAAGCATGTTCTGTGAGCTCTGAGAATTAACTACATAACAGATGAGTTCTTTAGTCCAAATGTTCCTATGGCATCTATGTCCCTGTGCCTTGGAATGCTGTTTGTCCAGACTGCGTTTGCTTTAGTAAGTCCTTTCATTACTGATGTCAAATCTTTTAAATTCTACAAATGGACATTTCTGCAAACTCACATACCTTCATCTTTCATTGGAAGGAATGTCTCCTGTAATTTGGGCTGGCTACTGCCCACTCACATTCACTTCACTACTAGCTGCAAATTCAAAAAAGATGACAACAGTCTCAATTCATTTTCATATCTTGGAGCATAAGACTCCTTCTTCCTCCTTTCTTGATAAGACAATGCCCATCACTCTTAAGAGTGAGGGTCCCATGCAGAAGGCACCCCTAAACTAAGGCATGTTCTCTCATTGCTCTGTGTTTTGACTACCAAAGAAGTCTTGAAATGAGGGAATGTAAATCTTCCAAAATCTTTCTTGTTAAAACTGAGTTTCCAATTTTATATGAATTTTAGAATGATACTATCAATTCTACAAAAGAAAAAAAGTTTGCTGATATTTTAATGAGGTTGTTTTGAAGATACAAATTGGTTTGTAATAAAATAATACTAACATTTTTCTAATTTATGATTATAATTTATTTTTGCTTTCATTTTGGTTCTCTGGTTGCCTTTAGTTATGTTTTAAAGTATTTTGGTGTAGAATTCTTATAAATTTACTAAGAATTTCTTTCACCTCCCAATTTTCTTGATGAGGCAGAAAAAAATGACAATTTTATATATTGAGCACATAATCATGTATTTTTATTTATATACAATCTTTTTTAAAAAATTGTTATTTCTACTAAGAGTTTGAAGATTCCTTAGGACTTCCTAAAAGCTATGGTTACTTCCAGATATCAGTACAGAAAACCATATCTGGTCGAACCACAGAGAACAATTGATCAGGGGTGCCCAGATATAATGGCCCAAGCTGCCCCACATTTGGGGGCCACTTTGTCCCAGCCTATTCTGCTACTCGGGTCCTCAGGTCAGGGTCTAGCAAGAGAGAGAGTGGGGATGGAGAGGCTAGAGGTTCGAAGAATGGAGACAAGACAGAGTCTGATCAAGTTTCTCTTTTTATTGAAAGGAAATCCTGGGTATTTATACACTTTACCACATGCCTTGCCCTCATGGACAAGCAGGGGAACACAGCTGAAGGCACTTTGCCACGTGCCTTGTAGTCATGGATACCACGTGTGCCTTGCGGCTGGGGGCACTAAGCAGCAAAACAAGATATGTGAGAAAACAAGATGTCTATCAGAGTGTGCTCAGCTGTTGTAGGCTGTTGAAAACAAGTCTCTTGTCAGGGTATATGGCCTGAGATGGCTGCAAAGATGATAGCCGCTTTCTGCTAGGACTTGGCTCCCAACACCCAGTCCCACTGGATACATCTACAACATAACTCCTACATCTAAGTCTCAGGGAACATTGTACAAGAAAGGCTGGAAGAACTGTGAGAGCCAGAGGTCCAGAATATCTGTGTTTCTCCTACAAATAACATGGAAGCCAGGCCCATTATATCACATGAAAATGGTTGTCTACACAAGACCTAAACAATGACACAAATAGACATGCTAATGTAAAAAAGAGGAATCTCAGGGGACTGCACCCCCAGGCAAAGAATTATAAGTAACTGAAGACAGTGGCAAGAGGGAGAATTGTCTTTCTTGAGGATGAGTCCCAAACTGCTTATCCAATACCAAATGGTTATCACTGAATGCATATATATGCAAGTGTACTCTGCAGGATAGACAGATAGGTATATAGATAGATGATGGATAGATAGATAGATGATAGATAGATAGATAGATAGATAGATAGATAGATAGATAGATAGATGAGTAGATATATAATCTGTAGGATACCATCTATTGTTAAGGGTTTTATTTTTCTACAATGCCCCTGTTCAAGTTTAGCATCAGTGTTATTTAGTCTTCATTAAATTAACTGAGGAATAAATGTTCTAGTCTTCCCTTTCTTTAAATCCTTCTGAGTTAATGGAATTTTATTTTTTTCTCCTTAAACCTTTCCTACACAATGTACCAAAGAACTCTCTGAATTGCATTTTCTTTGTTATGGAGACTTTCACACTTTCTATTAACCTTCTCTGAGTGTGTTCACATGTTTATATGCAGTCTCAGCCGATCTCCATCTTATTATTTTTAATTAAATTTGTTCATGCATACTTTCATATATGTGCATGATGCATTCTTATTCTTTGAGACAGGATCTCTCACTGGTTCTGAGCCTCACTAATTTGCCTAGACTGGCTGGCTGGCAAGCTCTGGGAATCTACCTGTGTCCACTTCCCCAGGAATGGAACTGCAGGCCCAGGCAGCTGTGTGTGGCTTTTACTTAGGCACTGGAGATCAAACCAAGGTCTTCATGCTTGTGCAGCAAGCACTTTGCTGACTGAATCATCTCTCTGCCCTTATATTAATTCTTATGAAACTTTTGGAACTGCTAAGGAACTTGTCAATTTCACTTGAGTTTAATGGAATAAAAAGAGTTCCCCTATTTCCTCTTGCTTGCCTATTGGTGCTGGCTGACTGTGTTTCCTCTATTTTTAATAAGAGTTTACTAATTTTATCAGTCCTTACAAAGAACCAGCCTGCATCTCCTTTAGTTTTTTTTTATTCTAATGTGTACTTTCTATTTAATTTGCTTTAAATTTTCTCTTCTCTGGCTTTCTTTGAGTTGGGTTGGCATATCTTCTTGGAATTCTCTGACTGGAAACCGACCGATTTTAAAGCTGGGGAGCTTCCAAGACTCCATATTCCCTTATGTATTGCTCTATCTGTAACTCCTAATTGCATATATTTTATTCCATTTACACATGATTTAAAATCATTTCTGATTTTTTGTATCCTTTAAACAATCCAATAAATTATTTAAAGGTCTGTTGTCAGTTATTCCTAGTGGCAAATGCCTGTATTTAGAACCTGGAGAAGGGAATTAGTAGTTACTTGAAGTTCAACTACATAAGAACTTTAGGGCCAGTTTGGGTTACATGAAACCCAGTCTCAAAAAAAGTGTTAATTTTCAGTCCTGGAATTTTTCAGATATCTTGTGACTGCATTGTAAGTTATTTTCCCTGCAATTTTACTGGGACATTTAATCACAGCGTATGATCTACTTGGGTATCTGATCTATGTGTGCTTGGAATGAAAAGCACATTTTTCACATGATGGTAATTGTTCTAAAAATGAGAATGTGTTTATTACAGCTGGCGCTTTTCTTCAAACATCCTCCATCTTCTCTGAGAGCCCCATTAATTACTGAGAGCAATGCTGGAATCTCTAACTAGATGGGGAAGTGCTCACTTATCCATTACGGTCCTCCTGGCAGTCCAAGTCTCCCTCCTGCTGGAATTTATAACTGTTTTCTCTTCCAAAATAACGTAACCTTATTACCATTGTCTATTTACTCTTGTTAATCCTCCTCATCCCCATAGCTCTTTCTCTGATATTGAGCTACCTTTCTTACACTTACTGCTTGCATCATATATATTTTTCAACTTCTTTTGAGTTAAATCATCCCCCTTTTAAAAAGCTATTTTATTTTAAATTTGTAATTACTTGCATATGGGATATGTTAGTATTCTTAGAGGCCAGAAGAGGGCATTGGATGTTCTGGGGTTAAAGTTACAGGCAACTGCAAATGGCTAGACCATGTGTTCTGGGAAGCAAACTTGGATCCTCTGGAAGAACAATATACTCTCTTAACTGCTGAGCTGTCTCCAGAAAAAAAAAAAAAAAAAAAAACCTCATTTAGTCCTTTACTAAATCCAGCATATATTTAGATTTACTTTTTTAAAAACTCTAGTTTGACAACTTAACTTTTTAATTGGAATGCATAGTAAGTCCATTTATACTTATGTTAATTATGAACATATTTTGCCTGTATCTGTTTGCTATTTATTTTCTAGTACTTGCTCCTCTTTTTTTTCTCCAGTATATTTGCTTTTTCTTTCTTGTATCTTTTGAGGTAATGTAGGTTTTTGGTGTGTGTGTGTGTGTGTGTGTGTGTGTGTGTATGTATGTGTGTGTGTATGTGTGTGTGTGTGTGTGTGTGTGTGTGTGTGTTTCATTTTAATTCTATTTATCCTGTCTCTTATAGCTTGCTCTTTACTTTAGGTTTTATAACATATGTCTTTAACTTCACAGCCTATATAACATTTTTTTAGTACAATATCACATAAAACAGAAGACAACTGTAGCAAAGTAATCCTATCTGTGATGCCCAAACAATGTGTTGTTGTTATATAATTTACACACTCATGTTTTAATACCATTATAAAAGGAGATTATAATTTTTATTTGAATTGGTGTCTTAGTTAAGCTTTCTATTCCTGTGACTGAAAGCCATTTAGGGAGGAACAGGTTTATTACAGCTTTCAACTCTTAGGGTCACACTTCATCACTGAAGAAAGTTTAGATAGAAACTCAAGACAGGAGCCTAAGGGCAGGAACTAAATCAGAAGCCATGGAGGCTAGTTACTGGGTTCTTCTTCTCTGGCTTATGCTCAGCCTGCTTTCATATACTACCCAGAACCACCTGCCCAGTGGTTCTCTCCACAGTGAGCTGGACCTTGCCACATCAATCATTAATCAAGACATTATTCCAAAGACTTGCTTATTGGCCAATCTCATGGAAGCATTCTTTTACAATTAAAATTCCCTCTTCCATGGGGCAGGAAAATAGTTAAGAGTCTGAGAAACAGGAGGCTTATTATGAGACTGAGTCTTCTAGAAATATCGGGTGCTACATACCCATGAAGACTTGACAACATGGCTACCTAAACATAACCCAAACAAGAATAGTCATGGACATGTTGACATGAGAAAGAGAAAGTCCATGAAGCCTCAGTCTCAGACAAAGAACTGCAGGCAACTGAGAATGCTGAGAGCCAGAGACATAGTCTTACCCAGGGAAGAACTCACCAACTGATTGTCCAGTAGCAAATGCTCAGCCTTGAAAACATAGCCATACAGGCAGATTTTAGAAACTGAGCAGGTTGTATTTATATATTTAGGAATATGCATATATGCATATGCAACAACAGTTAAGGGGAAAATGTCATGTATTTGAAGGAGAGAAAGTGGCTGGGGTATATGGAGGTTGGAAGGAGGAAAGGGAAGGCAGAAAGTGTAATCATAGTATAATCCCAAAAAGCAAGAAAAATTTAAAAAAGAATGCCCTTCCCAGACATATCTGTTTGTGTCAGATTAACAAAAGCCAACCAGTATCTCTAGATACTCCCGTTTATGACATATTCTCTTAAATTACAACTGCTTGTGCATCACCCAAATTCTGTTCTTTGAATCATCAAGCCACAAATCTGTAGTTTTCTGTTTGAGTACTAGCTGCTTCATATCGTGAGGTCTAGTGTGTGTGCACATAGAAGAAACGGTTGCTGGAGATTTTCCTAGCTTCGCATAGAAATTTGAAGCATCTAATTTCCTCAGGTTTCTGCTTCCTTTTTGATTTTTCTACTGTGCCTTCAAATAGGTGGATATATATATATATATATATATATATATA
>NW_021604712.1:738542-744169 GCF_004785775.1 Grammomys surdaster | reverse complement strand
ATCCCACAATTTATCATTGTTTTTAAGAAGGAATGGTCTCATCCAAGCTACTCTACAATTAATGGAATGGAAATGTTCCTGATACACTTTTAATTAAATGTTACCTGCTTTAGTCATCCAAGTTTTTTTTTTAAAGGCAACTAAAATCTATGGTCATAACTAGTACAGCTTAATAATGAGGATGATTGTAAAAGTTACTTAGTTATATCCAGATCTTAGTGTCTCTAAAGTCAAATTCTGATAAATCCAGTCTTTGGCAACTCTATAATGCCTACATCCATGCTACCAGGAAGAAGCCCTATCTCCTTTGATCTCAGAAAACTAACAGATAGTCTTATTGTCATTCAATTTTAGTAATTTTGAAAATGTATAATCAAATGTCCCCTTGTCGCAGAGTATCCCTTTTGTTCTAGAATTGTCAAAGTTGCTCTAAAATAATGAAAGAACTCTTAGCAAAAGGTGATAGAAAGTCTGTTGGAACTCTGTTAATCAGACCTTGCACCTCTGTGACAATAAAAAGCAATGTAAACAAAAAAAATATTTATTTCAGTTCAAGGATTCAGAGAGTGACATGGTGGAGCAGATCTGTTAAACGTACAACAGTCAGGAAGCATCACAAAATCTTGTAAATTATATTCTTTTAAAGTGTACCTCCAGTGACCTATGTGCTCTAACAAGAAACCCTTAAATAATGTCCATCCAGAGTTTCAGTCCAATCACTGATTAGGTCAGAGAATTCAAATTGTAATCATTCCTGGAAATATCCTCAGAGACATACCCAAAAGCAATGTTTACTAATCTCCTAGGCTTCTAACAAGCTAACCAAGCTGACAATCAAGATTAACTATCACCAGGTTTCCCTTTGTCAACTTTACACACACACACATATCTCCTGAAGCTGAAATATCCACACCTTGGTCTTTAAAATGTGCATAGTCATCTTATAATTCAAATTGCAGTCCATCTCTATAAGTTCCCCTAACCAACAGTTTCAGCTCTGACAAGATGTTCAAGCTCAGAATCTATTTTTGATACTTGAGAACAACTCTTAGCTGGGAACACCTGCAGAATCAAAAAATTCCAATATACAATGGCACAGAAAAATTTCCGTATCAGAAGGGAGAATAGAATAATAGTAGAGAAGGGTGGATAAATGAAAGACTAAAATCTTTAAAGGTAAATGATGGGGAAAAAGTCGAAAGTGGCTCCAGGCGGGTGGTGCGCCTGTCCTGGAAGCTTTTCCCTATGGCAGAGGTTCCTACATACACAAGAAAGCCCCAGGGCCAGAAGACACGTGTAATCTAAAATGAAAGTTTTATTTTTCATGATAGTAGTTATATCTGGATGTGAATGAGCCCCCCAGAGCCTGGGGAGAGCTGGCTTATATAGAGAGTGGGAAGGAGGAGGGACCAGGGAGGAATAACTTAATTATCTAGCCCCCCACACCTTATTAATATGTAAATCTCTTGAGGCAGAGGCCTGTTAGTCAAGTCCTCTACCTGTGTCTTACATGACTGACAGTATAGGTTAAATGGAGATGAGACCGCATGTTAGGGCTCTGGATTCTAGGGGCGTGGCCAAACACCTGCAGTCTCAGGGTTCCAGGTCCCTGTCAACCCAAGATGTCTACAGCCCAACAGGTAAAGACTGAATTCTGTAGTCCCATGCCTTGAACCCACTGCACACAGTAGTATGGTGTGAACTCCCAAAGTCTGGGTTAGCCCTGTTCCTATGACCCTACTGTGTATGTCCTGCATGGCTTTTTTCTTTTACACTGGCTCTGTTTGTTGCTTTCCTTAGAAGGCACTCAACATTCTTAGCACCTGTCACTTCCTCATATCTTTATTACCACAGTCTTCAATGTTTCAACTTCAAATATTGCTTTCTGAGAGGCTGCCTAAAGGAATTCTGTCTCTACAGTACACTGGTTGCCCTTCTAAGTCTTCTTTCAAAATCCTGGATGAAGCATTCGTCACTCTGTAAATTTTACAGTCTAGATGCCTGCAAAACTACGTAGACAATACTATAGTCTGTGACAAATTCAGATAGTAACCAGGTACCTTTAGATTACAATCACACTGATATCTTGAGTCTCTAGGCTGTTGAGCATGTTGAGATAAACACCCTGCAGAAAAACTTCTAGGGTACCCTCTAAAAGCAGGACATTCTGAGGGTGTTCTCTTTTCAAGTAAAAGTCTTTCAAATGAGCTTGCTCTTTCATGCCATTTAGCTTGCATTAGATGATGTCTGATCAAGTCTTAAGATTCCCCTAAGGAATAGCTCTGACTTTTAGGTGCTGAGTGCTTTGGTTCTTTTTAATGGTGCTAATCTCTTCAGAACAATGGCTTCTACAGCCTCAACTTTATGACAGCATTTTTTTTCTGACCAAACTGCAAGTTTTTCAATTATTTCTCTTCTACCTTCATCCTTCCTAGTTTCACTGTAACCTGGCTAAAAGAAGCTGCCAATAACTACACTACAGGCTGAATGCTAGGCTACCTTGAAATTTTCTTAAGCAGATTAATCAGTCTGATTAATGTTTAGATGCAGCCTCGTTCAGTGTCCCAACACATAAAACTATTTACCAGAATGTAACATGAATGGGGTGAAGGCCAAGGGTTAATATAATTCTCATTCTATTCCAAAATCTTAGAAGCAGTCTTTACTGTCCACATTTTGATCTGCATTCACATCTAAATCACCAAAAAATATTCAACAACTAAGCCCAGCATACAGCATCCAGGGATGCTGTAGACCACATCTCCAAACGCTTTCAAACCCTCCCACAACCAGTTCCAAAGGCTTCTGAATTACTTCATCAGGAATAGCCTTGACTCCATACCTTTGGCACCCATTATCTGTTTATTACTTTTAGGTTACCATGACAAAATATCTGACAGTGAAAGAGAAAAACAAAACAAAACAAATGAACAAAAACAACTAACACTTTAAGGTAGAAAATTTTCATTTTAGCTTAGTTTCAGATTTTAGTCCATAATCACTGGATTTATCGATTTAATTGTGGAACTATGGTGAAGGAACAGTTATGGTAACGGGAGTATGTGGAGGTAGACACTGTCCAATTCATGGCAGAGAAGATACAGGAAAGAACAAAGGATCAAATATAACTTTCAAAGATATGCTCATAGTAACTGTGGTAGTTTGAATATGCTTGGCCCAAGGAGTAGCACTATTAGGAGGTATGGCCTTGTTGGAGTAGGTGTGGCCTTGTTGGAGGAAGTATGTTACTTTGGGAGTGGACTTTGAGATTCTTCTTCTAGCTACCTGAAAGACAATATTTTCCTAATTGCCTTCAGATCTAGATGTAGAAGTCTTGGCTTATTCCCCAGCACCGCATCTCCCTGGACACTACCATGCTTCCTGCCGTGGTGATAATGGACTGAATCTTTAAACCTGTAAGACAGCCCCAATTAACTGCTGTCCCTTATAAGAGTTGTCTTGGTCATGGTGTCTCTTCTCAGCAATGGTAACCCTAAGTAAGACAGTAACCTATTTCATTCAGTCAGATCCTTTCAGCTTCCTCCACCTCCCAGTAGTCTATTCTAATTTGACTCTCAGATTGTATTAAAAAGTTGCCTAAATCAAAGTCCTTGTGATCTACCCATCTCTGGAAACATGAGGGAAGAAAGGGGCACTCACCTAGCCAGCCAGATCAGTAGAATCAACCCTCGAGATCAAGTCAGATCATCCTTACACCCACTTCTACATTCTTATATTCACAAGAAATAAATGAAAAAAATCTCATGATAATCAAGGATGAAGGTGAGCCTCAAAACAGTTGAAGCAATATCAATCACAAGTATAAGGCTCTTCTATTCCCCAACATCTATATGTCTCTGGTTATTATCTTCATCTACTCACCCCTTGAGGTAAATTGGCTACCAGCAGGCATTTTCCACTGCATTTTAAAAATTCAGGAGAGTAAGTTTCTCTTTCTTCCACACAGCACAAGAATTCTGTGCATCAATTCTGAATAGCTCACATACTTCAAACATTTATTATAAGACAGAAGATGAATTCAAACCATAGTAGATATTATCCCTGGGACAGACTTCCCAATAGAAGAGATAACAAGGCAAATCCCTTAAATGTCCTCATCAGCACTAATCCTAAATGTTGAAATTCATAAAATATACTTTGAAAATGAGGTCAGTTAACAAGTGACATGTGTATGAAAATGCTCTACAGAAACCTATTAGTTTATTAACTAATTATAATTAATCAGTTTTTAACTGTGTCCATTTCTATAGCTTCTTAGAATTTCTATTTGTTGTGATAAAACAATATGACCAAAAATCAAGCTGGGAAGAAAAGAGCTTACCTGGCTTATACTTCCTCATTGATGTTCATCATTAAAAGAAGTCAGGTCAGGAGCTCAAATAGGGCAGGAACCTGAAAGCAGGAGCTGATATAGAGGACAACAATGGTACTGCTTACTGGCTTGCTCATCATGCCTTGCTTAGCCTGCTTTCTTATAGAACCCAGGACCACTACCCCAAGAATAGCATCACTCAAAATAGACTGGGTCCTCCCCCATCAATTAATTAATTGGTTAATAAAATGCTCAAAAGGCTTGACTACAACACAATTTTATGCAGGCATTTCTTAAGGTTCCCTCCTCTCAACTGGATTTAGCTGTGTTAAGTCAGCATAAAACTATTCAGCACAAGGTGCTTGGTATATGTCCGTGCTGCATCATCAATTCCTAAGTACATATTTGATGTACAAATCTGCCTGTGGAAATCAGAAGTAGTTGAAAGAACATAGATTTACTTCTTGGAGTTACAGATAGACACATTAAAGACTCTAAGAGAGTCTCATCACTGACTGCTTACTCTACAACCTTGTATACCTTGTAAATTTCATGGAATTCCTGAGGTTTATGAGTTGTTTATTTTTTGGGTCCTTAGTAATCTCCTTTAGAATTGTCCAAAACTTAAGCTTCCATTTAGGATGTAATGCTTTGATTAAGTGGAAATGGTTGAACAAAAGATCTCCAGAACCCAAATACCAGGTGGAGTGGTGCCTATTTACAATCTCACTGATGGGGCAACAGATATTTGTGGAGACCTGAAGCTCACTGTTAGCCAGTCTAACTAAATTGTTGAGCTTCAAGTTCAATGAGAGAATATAAAAAAAAACTGAAGTGGCTTTCTATAATCTGCTGATCAAATTTCATAGAACTGACAATGGGGTGCCTAACCTCAACTAAACATACATCTACAATGCATCTTCCACACTGAAGGCTCATGGAACATCATGGAAGAGGAGGCAGAGAGACTATAAGAGGCAGAGGACCAAAAAACTGTGTCTTGTAGATATGACAGTGAAGCTATACCCATCAAATATCTACACTATGACTGCCTACACAGGATGTGAACAATGTTAACACAAGTTGACATGGAACCTTGGATGGGTAAATCCATTGGGGCCCCAACCACGGTTAAATGTGTAAAGGCAGTTAACAATAGCTAAGAGAGGGAGAATTTGTATTTCCCAGGGATGAGCCCCCTAAATGATTACCTAATACCAAGTGGTCAGCCCTAAAAACTTTTCCAGACTCAACCAAGTTGTATTTATATATTTATTCACATGCATCTCTCTCT
>NW_021604712.1:731073-738442 GCF_004785775.1 Grammomys surdaster | reverse complement strand
CTCTCTCTCTCTCTCTCTCTCTCTTTCTCTCTCTCTCTGTGTGTGTGTGTGTGTGTATGTGTGTGTGTAAAAGATTGATAATTTAAAAAGGCAATGAATTTGAAAGAAAATTGGAAGTGATGTGGAAATGTTGGAGAGGAGGGAGAAACTAGTTATATTTTGCATTTTGCATTTTCTTTGATGGTTGTGTCAATGTCTTCTATGGCATCTTCTGCACCTGAGATTCTCTCTTCTAGCTCTTGTATTCTGTTGGTGATGCTTGCATCTATAACTCCTGATCTCCTTCCTAGGTTTTCTATCTCCAGGGTAGTCTCCCTTTGTGATTTCTTTATTTTTTCTACTTCTATTTTTAGATCCTGGATGGTTTTGTTCCATTCCTTCACCTGTTTAGCTGTGTTTTCCTATAATTCTTTAAGGGATGTTTGTGTTTCCTCTTTAAGGGCTTCTACCTGTTTACCTGTGTCCTCCTGTAGAGAAATTCGTTGTATTTTAAGCAAATAAGGTAAAATAAAAATGAAGTGAAAACAACCTAAGAAAAATACGTGACACAAAATGATTGCCTCCATGTGTGCATGTTCACCCAAGTGCACACATGCATGTACTATATGTACATGTACATACAGCACACACAAGTGCACACACATGTACACAAACATAGATTTTAAACAAACATTCAGGAAGGATTTTGACAGCAGGTTTTTTTTTGTTATATTACTAACATTATGCAGTTCTTTTTCTGCTTTTCCTGGCTCCATCTTCTTTCCTTCTGTTACTCATCTCACCCTAGCTATTGAAAGGTCAACTTAGACTTTGGATGGTTGTCACAAAAGGTTGAGAGGGTTACCACACAACTCTGCACAAAACCTCAGAACTCTGAACCAGCTGATTACATTGAATAACATCACTTACCCTGAGTTTAAGAGAAATCTTTCTAGGAAGAAAAAAAAAGGCATGCTTTTATTGAATTCAAAGAAAGTAAGTTGAGAGAAAAATAATACAAAAAGATCAATTGTGAGTCCTACCTGGAATAAGCATACTGGCTCAGATTGGCCAGATACAGATAGACTCCATTATATTCTTGTGTTGCTCTGTATTTTTCTAGGACATACAAAGATAATATAAATACAGAGAAAAACAAGTAGGGCTAGTCATTCAGCCACATCGTGTTGATATTTCTGTAGCTAGAATTTAATTTAAAATATATCCATGTTAACTGTTAGCAAGAAAACCAGGCTTCCTTCCTCCAAATACTGTGATCAGCACTGTTGATGGATTTGTGACGTTTTCGTTGGTCACATCTTCCCAATACAGGAAGGGTAAAGCCTTCTGCCACCTGGTTTCAAACTGCATCTGCAGCTTTGTCAGGTCATTTCAGATTCACAACACTCACTCAGGGTTCTAGACTCTGGATCCCTCCAGGCAGGAGGCATTCTCAAGCTGGAATCAACACATACCTTGCTGAAGTGATCTATGGCTAGACTCTGAGCAGCCTGAGAGCAAAGTTTCCCAGCCAGTTTCATCCTGATATCATTGATTACAATAGCCTACATAGATTTTAATTACACACTCCAGTGCATTTTAACTATATACACATGAAAACACAAACTATATATGAAACTATCATGATAATCAGGAAAATTACTATATACAATACAGTTTCTCTGTGTTCTTTGGTCTTCGTTCCCCTTGTCTTCATGCTGATTGATAGTTCTAATCTTCACACAACCACTGATCCACCATAGATACATATTAGTTTGCCTTTTTCTAAAATGTTATCTTAAATATAGACATATATGTTCTTGTATGTTCTTTTCTTTTTACTTAGCAGAAATATGAGAGATTTCTTTACATATGTCTTTTGGTGAGCGTGGACATGCATTTTTGCTAGGATTGTTTAGTATACATGTTGTACCTGGTCAGAGTTAGAACACACTATAGACTACATACCCAAAATGGATCATTTCATACTATAGTCTTATTATCTGCATGACACTACGAGGATATAGCTCAGTTAGCAGAGTACATGACTAGCATGCACAAAGCTCAGGACTTAATTCCTAGCGTTCCATTAACACTGGATGTGGTGGCACATGCCTGCAATCCCAGCATTGGGGAGGATCAGAAGTTCAAAGTCCTCCTTGGATACATACAAAATTTAAGGTCAGGGTGGTGGGATGAATGAGACAGTGTCTCAAAGCAGCAGCAAGAGAAACAAAGACAAAAACAAACAAATGCAGCAGTACATGATGATCTCATGGTGGTACCATCTTTCCTTCAACCTTAGTCCTCCTGGGGAGCACACAGTGGTAGCACACTGTAGTTTTGACTCATAGGACCCCAATAATTAATGGAATACCGATGTTCCAGGTAAGAGCTCTAGGTGGGCTTCTGCCATCCTTTGCTTTTGTTTCGTATCAGGTTGTCTTTATTTTCACCTGGAAGGGTTTTCAATAGACTGAAAATGTGACCCTTATGTTGGATATTTGCATCCTACCTCCCACCCACTCCCCAATCCAAACAGCCTCTTCATCTTCCTAAGGTAGATTTGGGTAAGCAGAAAGATGCAAGCTTCCTATGATACCATTTGTCAAGGTTTCTCCTTTATGGTTTGTGCTGTTTGAATTCTGTTCAACGAATCTCTTCACAGTCTGTTAGAATACCGTATTTAATTTAAGAGTCTTTAGTGTTTACGAGTGGTGTTCAGCTCTGCAATTCATCTGGTATTGATTGGTTTTATTTCTTGTTTATTATTTGTTATTTCTGTAGATCTCATCTTTTGAAGTTATTATTTCTGGTTTTCCTTTTGGTGTCAGCTACCAGTATGAATCAACATGGCTACTCATGATCCTCTTAAAAGTTTTGCTAGTTTGTTCAGTGTTCTTGTTTGCTAGAATTTTAGTATTAGAATAGTGCATTGAGGTATTGATTATCTTGATGGCCAACCTCCTTATATTTGAGATCCAATGTATGGCTGTCACTCAAGTCTCTGCCCTCCCTTAATACCCAGACTGAAGCATGGAGGTTGTGTCACCTGGTGACAAAGCTGCAGTTCATTTGTATCCCAGACACTTTTTTTAATTTATTAAATTTTTTTTGAGACAGGGTATCTCTGTGTAGTTCTGACTATTCTAGAACTTTCCTTCTTTTTTTTAAAAAAAAGTATTTATTTATTGTATTCATATGAGTACATTGTAGTTGTCTTCAGACACATCAGAAGAGGGTATCAGATCCATTACAGATGGTTGTAAGCCACCATGTGGTTACTGGGAATTGAATTCAGGACCTTTGGAAGAGCAGTCAGTGCTCCTAACCACTGAGCCATTTCCCCAGCCCTCCAGACAGTTTCAGGATTCAAGATCTTCTTGTCTTCTTTGGATTCTGGAAATATACTCTTATAGTGAAACTTGTCTCCCATCATGGTAATGATGTTCCTTGAAAGAGTGCTATACCCTACACACACCCCTGCAGTGACAACCTTTAAAAGCCCGCCTGGGTGACCCTTTAGCCACCATCTCTAACAACAGAAAGCTATGCTGACTCTTCAGTGAGTTGTGCTTCCAAACCCCATTGCCCTGGGCTAAATTTCCAATTTGTCCTCACTGCTGTTTAAAAGAGTAAACAATTAAGCCAGGAACACAAATAATGTCTGGGCAGCCATGTTCAGACACAGGTCTTCATGCCTCCAGGTGTCCCTCTCAAATCAATATAACACAGTTGGGAAAAAAAAAAGCCAAGCAGTTCGAATTCCTTGCCTTTGCTGGGGAAATTAATTTCTGCCTGAGGCTGAAGCACTGGGAGTTTAGCAGAGGTTAAAATTCAGAAGAGCTGCCTTCCAGCCACAATCCATGCTCAGAGGAAAGGACAGAATAACACAGGACAATCCTCCATTCCTTCTCTGCTTAGTTAAAATTTGTTCTTTCTAGTTCTCTACCTCAGCTTCACAGCCAGATTCCTCTGTTCCTCCTCATTGATTTAGATGGTTTATTTGAGGCCTTTGGCTGTTCCTCAGAAGCAAAGCAGCCAATGTGTTGGCCACTCACTGGGTAATGCTAAGGACTTTTTAAGCTGTAGATTTTTCTTGCAGCAATTTCATTCTATTGATGTCAGTATAGCCTGATTAAATACATTTCAGCCACAGCACACCAGGTTACAGCTGGTGCACAAAAGCAACCAACAGTCCCCAGTCAGCAACTACATCTACATGACCTACAGCCCTTCCTCTCAAGCCTCCAGTTCCATTCTTCTGACTCTGAAGCTTGTCCACTCGGTTTCAAAAATTAGACAGATTTTAGTTGCTTTTCAGTAACGATTACCACCTGTTCCCTTGAGTGCCTCTTTGAAAGTCACCACCTTTACACTAGCAGTTCTCCACAGAGGTCTCATTAAGATGCCTGTGACACAGTCTGGCCCCGAGAATATCAACTCTGGGGGACGAAGTGGGATATCATTTGAGATGTAAACGAACGGGATAATTAAGAATAATAAAATTTAAAAAAATAAAAATAAGTAAAAAAATAAATAAAAAGAAAACACATGAAGTTGGAAAGGAAAAGTAACCTATTGGGTAGGGAAGGAATTGTGGGAGAGAGAGGGGATAGATTTCATCAAAACACAGTATATGCATGTGTTCATGCTTTAATAAAAATTCAAAAATTATTTTTAAAAGAGGAGGGCTGCCCCCATCTCCTTTGGTCCAGCTCAGGGCTAAGGTTCTATAGCATACTGTTACCATTTGGAATTAGTATATGGTCCTAAAGCTTTGTTCTTGATTAGCCTTACGAAGAAATCAGACTTTCTTTGTCTCAAGATGAAGGACCTATATTTTCCTTTGCTGATCACCCTCCCCTTTAGACTCTGAAGCAACCACTCTGTGCATGTGAGCTCAACCCCTCCTCCCATTTCTGCACCCTTTTCTGGTCTGGATACTGATGCCAATACTGTTAGCAAGAGGATTAAAGGTGCTCTGGACATCATGGTGTTCACCATGAGCCTCCCTGCCTGTCTCTTATATTATAGACTAATATTCTTCATCCACCCTGACTACACAGGTCCAGCTTCTTCACTTTGGATCACTTTTCTGCCTGTGCTTGAGTCATTTGAGTTGCTGCCTTTATTGATCTGAAAGCCTGGTCATCTCCTTGCCTTCCCTGGGTGAGCAATACAGAGTGAGTCCAGACTTTACCTTGCATTCTGTATCTCTGATTCCTAACACATTTTTCTTTTATTCTCTGGCATCTTCCTCATGCTGAATGTGTGGCTAGGCTATCACCTTTGATCCACATCACTGATAGCTCCTGTGTCTACCCACTGCCTAGTCAGTTAGGTTTCTTCCCTGCTTCTTGACTCACTGCTTGTATTTGGCCCAGGTCTCCACGTCTTTCAGTTCAGCATATTGCTGGACTTGACACTTATATTCACACAGGACTGTGATTAATTATCGAGTATCAATTATAAAGGGTCAGGAACAGAGAAGAATTAAAAGTATTAACACACTTTGGGGTGACAGTAACAGAACACCAATTTAATACAGAGAAGGGAATTTATGAGTAGACACACACAAGCAAGCCACTGAAGAGGGAAAAGGAGGAGAAATTAGACTACAAAACAAAGCATGGTGGACACAGAACTTCAATACTAGCAACTGTTTGTTGGTTTTCATTTTGGTTTTTCCTCTGTTTTCTGCATCTTGTTGCCAGTCAGTTGCTCCTGAATGCAGAACCCACTAGAAAAGCAAACCATATCTGCATCCTTCAGCACCATCATGACCGTGTAGAAACAGTTTTTCTCCCTAGTTCCAAAAAGAAAACTCTGTCATGTTCCATGATGGGTCTTATGCCAATCACTGAGCAGTAGTTGCATTGTGGCAAGGGACCCACTTAGGACACTGGATGCCCTGTTGTCTTTGTAACCTACAGCCCTCACTAGAACCCCAACGCAGAATGTTAAGAAAAGACCTCTTCAAATGAAAAAGGACTTGGGTTCACACAGGGAAAAAACTAAAAATGCTTTCTCAGAGAAAGACAGCTGGTGTTAATCCCTTTCAGATATAAAAGTGAAAAATTTTAACAACAACAACAAAAAAAAAAAACACAGAGAGAGAGAAAGGAACTAAAACTTTCTGGGAACCTTTGTTGCTGCTTAAAGTTGAGCATAATGTTACTATTCTAGTTACATCCTTTCCTATCCTGGGAACTCTGAAAGAATTACCATGCATTTTTTTTTCCAATCTGGCCCTAACCCAAATCTTAAGACCAATTTCTTGATAGTTACTCTACTCGAACCAAGGAGTGAAAAGTATCCTGTTTAATTATAACTAGCAACTGTCTGTCTATTCTCCAAATCTATCATTTATACAACAAGAGTATCATGAATAACCTTGGCGGCTCCGCTCCACTTAAAATGGCTACCATGCTGTGAGCTCTTGACCCTCCAGATAGCGAGTCTGACTGATGTGGGAGTGGGGGTGGGTGTTAATTGGTCCTTCAAACTTAATACTAACTACATTGCTTGACTTTTCCTCTTATGTCTATATGCAAAGGTGCCAGGAAATGCAAATAAATTTGGCATTTTAGCTGAGAGTTCTGAGACCAGCGGGATTCCATCAAAAGGGAATCTTGAAGGCAGATCTCTACTGTTTCATTTTCAGTAAAAATCCTGAGGCAGACGCACTGTTTTCTTCCCATTCTGAAGCAGCTCCCAAAGAGAACTCTTGAAGCTCCTCTCCAACCAACACTGTGAACAACACTCTTTATGTCTGGGACTCTGAGAGTGGCCCTTTGATCCACCTGTCCAGTAAGTATGGGGCTAATTCTCATTCACCTGAACTTCCCCTGGGAAAATTACAGTGCTTCATTTTAAAACTACTACTTGAAAATTGGACACTTTTAAGATGCTGGCAGTGGCATATGCTGACAAGCTTAAGACTAGATGGAAGGAAATTGTTTTCTTTGTCCTTTCTTTGGGACAAGGCAGCAGATCTACCCATTGCCAGTGTCAAACCCTAGACATCTGTCAGGAAATTCAAGCTAGAAATAAAATATGTGTTTATAAGCTCTTGAAGTTCTTGGTATAAATGATTTATGTCATCCCTTTTGCAATTTAAGTTTTCAAAGACCGTACCAAACATAGAATAAGGGGGAAAACAGATATAGCCACCAAAAGAAAGTGAGTTTGTTTTCTATTTCTGCCTTTTTCCTATTTTAAAGAACAACTTTTTCCTCAAATAGCTTAAGGAATCCTGGACAGCTTTAGTTATTTCATGCCTATTATAGCCTCTCCCTCTCTCTCTCCCTCTCCCTCTCCCTCTCCCTCTCCCTCTCCCCTCCCTCTCCCTCTCCCTCTCCCTCTCCCTCTCCCTCTCCCTCTCCCT
>NW_021604712.1:607634-730673 GCF_004785775.1 Grammomys surdaster | reverse complement strand
CCCTCTCCCTCTCCCTCTCTCTCTCCTTCTCTCTCTCCCTCTCCCCCTCTCTCTCTTTCTCTCTGCTTTCTCTCCTCTCCTCTCATCCTCCTAGCTAAACCTAAAGCTAACTGGCCAATACACCTGCTCTATGTCAACCTGTATTTCAACAACATTATCCCAAGTGAAACAATTATCTTTCCATGCCTCTTAGGGCTTCTGTTTGCTAGCAAATGCCTCTGGGTGCCTCATACAGAGTCTGTATTATTATTATTTACTACATCATTATTGTAGCCATTTCTCTAAGGTTTTGAAGAATGAGGTCATGCTTGAAATAGTAGACCCTGTATTAAAAAAAAATCACTCTTCCTTTCAGATTGAATAAAAGAAAAAAAATCTGACAAGAAATGGGCATAGTGTTAAATAGGATAAGACATCATGCCTCCATTTCAACAATAGTTTAATGAAAGAGACAAACAGATTTATAGAGAACTATTTGTGAGAATATAATAAGTGCTTTAGAAATTTATTTTTTAGGTATAATGGTGATGCCAAGTCTCAGATAAGCACTGTATGGTGATGGATAGTAGAAACAGAGACAAGACATTTTACTTAAGGAACATAACTGATAAAAAATGAAAATAAATATATAAATTAGATTCATCACCTTGGTTTACAGAATGTAGTCTAGGTAGTCCAATGGGTAGTTGTTGAATTCACAAAGCTGGATCGCTCAGCAATCCTATTCTGGTGCTGAAGGCCAGCAGATTCCTGGAGAGCTACTGGTCTTCGGTCTACGTTGAAATCTCAAGGTTCTAACATGGGGTTCTAAAAATTGCTGCAGCAAATGGATAGATGAACTTGCCAGTAAGAGTGAGGGAAAGCAGACAAAAAGCAAATTTTCTTTCTTCCATGCCCTTTCAACTGGGCTAACACCAGAAGTTGCCACCTATGTCTAAGATGGATCTTTCTGCTTCAAATAGTCTGACTTATAAAAAGAAAAAAAAAAAGCCTCACAGGAATACTTCAGCAGCTTGTATTCCAATCAGTCTGACAACCAAGACCAGCCATCCCAGGCATCTTCATGGGTCATGCTGTGTTCTTTCAGCAGCAGAGAGTCCATGAAGGATTCTGAGAAGGGGAATGCTGGCATGGAAAGAGAATCAGCATGGAAAGAAGCACAGTGTGACAGAAAAAAATATAACAGATAAACTGGGATACAACTAAATCATTAAAGTAACTGTAGAAATCCAGAACATTCCGAATTAAGACAAATGTGTGTGACTGCAGCTTTTTTTACAGAACTGGGAGGAAAGGATGGAGGGGAAACTGATTGGGATGTAAAAAATACATATTAATTAATTAACTTTTTTAAAAAAAGGTTAATAGGTATGGGGCACTACCCATCATTTGTCTGGTACTGATATAGAAAAATCTAGTGTTAAGAAATGTTAGAGTTGTATACTTCGCTTTTATCATCATATTTTTCTCTCACTATAGGAAGAAAGTTGTAACAAATGGTGTGGTTGAGTATATACTCTCTGTTCCAATAAGGCTTCCAGCATCCTCTCTCATCTTATTTGCTCTTCTCTGAGAGCCCACATACTACGTCAGCCACATTTTTACCTGCCAGTGCCAGCAGGAAGCAACTGAAACCCAACTGCTCTCAAGGGGACAATCTTCCAGCACACTGTGAAAATGGATCTACTTTCCTCAAAATACACAGGATTGACGCTTTCAAAGCATTCTGGCATACAGTATTGTAAAAAGTTGAATTCTATCTTAAAGATCATCTGGCCCATGGATTCTAAAATAAATACGACACTGTATAAAAAATATATTGATTCTGTTTAAAATATTTTAATATGAACACTCTGGATAGAGGCCAGAGCTCTGTGTTTGTAATACTTTACTATCTGGATTTGAGATTCGGCAAAGTTTAGGAACCTCTGGTCATCCTAACAATGTTTGAATCCCACCTGAAATAACCCTCTCAAATCATTCATTGACAGTATGTGTTCAGGCACTGTCCACAGAGCCTTACTTCCTGCCTCTATGGTTCACTTCTTATTTCAAAACGTTAGCCTATTTTGATGTGCAATTTGATATCACCAGCATAAAATAGGGTCCCCCTTCTATACTCAACAGGGAGAAGGTTATCAGGAAAACCCAGATCTGCATGGCTCTCCATGATGCCCATGTGCTTCTTTCCACATCAATGACTCCAAGGGAAGGTCCCCCTTCACCTGCAGTGTCACCAAGGAACGTGACCTTTTAGTCTCACATCCTATATGGAACTGCATCATTTTTTTAAAAATACCATAGATAAACCAAAAGAATTAAGAGTCATTTAACCAAAGTGCTAGAAGCAGCATGTTACGACTCAGTGTTAACTTGCATGTTTTACAGGACACACTAAAGACCTAACAGTGCCTCCTTTTCTTTCCTCTCCAAGATATTCTTGTTATTCACAGTTCCTGTCTTCCTCCCATGGTATCATGTCAATTCTGGATGCCACTACCTGTTTCCTGAATGAAACTCCAGTTCTCTTTACTGAAGAAAGAATCCTGGCTTTGTCTTTACTCTTTTGGCTTCTTCTCTCCAGGCTTTGCCAGCTCAAAGAACAAGCCTCAAGGGCTCAATACCTTAGAAAGAGAGAAAGGGGGGGCTTTATTCCTATGCCATATTGTTTTTTCCTGCAATGTGGGTGGTAGCCTATATGCAACAGAATACATACATACATACATACATACATACACACACACACACACACACACACACACACACACACCTCAGTTTAGCAACCATCCATTTCTTCTTAAAAAATAGTCTAGCCTCATAGTCTAGCATGATTGAGCTGAGTATGTTAGTACCTTCCCTATGTCTATGATACGAAAGCCATAGCTTAGGCTGAGCTCAGAGCAGGCTGTTATGGAGAAGTGACAACATTCTTAGCCATAATTTATTCCTGATATACAAATTGTTTTCCAGGCAGAAAGCTGTGGCATTATCAGTTCATTCCTGCCAGTGTTAACTTGAAATCTGTCTCTCAGTATTTTCTGTCTATAATTTGTTTACCTAGGATATCAACTTTGCCCCATCTAATAGAGAGATACAAATAATCAATCAAAAACATATTCCTTTCAGGAAATTATATAACAAAAGGCAGCTTCCATGCCTTCCTTTGGCATAATTGCCATTATCAGAGCCAGAATACAGAACTGTATGAACAACTATTTCAATGCACCAAGTTTTTTTTTTAATTTTTATTTATTTTTCTGTTTATTTATTTATTTATTTGAAATGGACTTTCATATAGCCCTGGTTGGCCTGAAACTTCCTATGTAACTGAGGCTGAATTTCTTTTAAGACTTATTTACTTTATACAAGTACATTGTAGCTGTTGCCTTCAGACACACCTGAAGAAGTCATCAGATCCCATTACAGACGGTTGTGAGCCACTCTGTGGTTGCTAGGAATAGAAATCATAACCTTTGGAAGAGCAGTCAGTCCTCTTAACTGCTGAGCCATCTCTCCAGCCTGCAGCAAGTTTTAAGACTCTAAAAAAAAAATATATCAGTCTTTACTTTTTAAAATCCACATGTTCTAGAAATGTTTCCATTCTACAGAGCAGGTGTGGTCTCTTTTTCCTGATATCTTAGGCTGAGTCATAGGGATCTCAGTGCATATGAGAGCTCTGGGAGTTTGTTAAATAGAATGAGCAAAAGGAAGCATGGATGATGGGAGGATGGAGGGAAGGATGGACGGATGGATGATGGATGGATGGATGATGGATGGATGGATGCATATAGGCTACAGCAGTGCTCCATATCATTAATCTGCAGGTTTGAAATGTTGTTGTCCAGGTAGAATTAGGGCAAGAAAAATGTTGGCCTGATTCTTATGAGATACAATTGCCTTGCTGTGGTGTTGTAACTACAGCCCAAGCTGAGCAAAAGCAGAGCGGTCTCATAAACATGATTATGCCAGATGGGGAACTGATTAAACAGGCCAGCTAACAATATCTGTTCATCTTAATTAGGGCATAGCTTGAAGATGACTGCCTGAAATCCAATCTCATCACAACCAGAAGCAATGGAAATTGCCAAGCACACTGCTTCCTCCCTAAGAACATGAGCCTGGGATGGCTGTAATTTCTTTTAAAAACACATTTCAGGGGAAAATTGATCTGATTTGTTAGGGTATCATTTGAGGATGGTCCAAATTACAGAAGATAAATATGGAAAATGGCAAAAAATGTTGATGATAAGCAGAACAAATAGAGGCCACCCTCTATTGCTTAGAGCTTAGGCATTTTTTTTTTTTAAGGAAAATGAGAACCCACATCCTTATTATACTTTATTTCTTCCTCCAGGGTGCCAACATGCAACTTCTAAAGCAAACAATAGATTTCACTCTTCAGTCCTGATGAAGCTCTGTCACTAAGTGCAGCCTAAGACAAGAAGGTTAGCCATTTTGAGGTCCCCAGTCTCCCAGTGTGCAAACGGCAGAGGGTAAACTTACGATCTTATACTCATAGGCTGGACCAGGGTCATCAAGTATCAGCAATGTCTACTCTCTGAAGCCACCTGCATGCTACTGCTCCTTTAATCTGGTTAGGACAGATGCTGTTACGTTAGAGAGTTCTACAGCCTTGAGCAATTAAACAGCTTTTCCCTGGTCACATGGCTAGAAAACAGAAAGTCTGTGAGTGAAAAATAGGAAATCCTGTTCCAGAATCCTTTGTTTCAGAACCTGACACATTGGTTTTTTTTCTCCAGAAAATATCTGTCATGTGGACAGAGTTGGAAGAAAGGGGGATGGACCAAGGATAGGTACTGAGGGGCCTCTCCTAACATCAATTTAGTAATTATTACCTAATTTTTTATAAGCCTTCTAGTTATAAGTCAGTTTTCTCTATAGATCAGCCTGCAAGGGCTGGGTTTTGTTAGCAAGCCAATTTATACAGTGTATCCCACTTGATGAAAAAAGTGCTCAAGGCAAACTAACAAATTCACACCAATATTGACTCATCTGTCTCTAAATGTGGTTAATGCAGGTCAGTCCAAGAGAGACAACCCACACAGCTTTCCTAAAATGATACCTTTGAGAGCTAACAAGATCCAAATGTGGGCTAGAGTAAACCTGTCCAGGTCATGCCCACCTTTGGGGTCACTTACGGAGAACTGTTCATTAAGTGGCTAATAGAGGATAACCCTGTTTGAATCAAACACAAAAGCATAAGCTCCTCATTAGCAGGATTGTATGTACTTGAAAGTACCTGGGAGGTAGCCAGTGGTATTTACACAGTCATAATTGAAAGGCTGCAGATCATTTGCCTCTAAGTATCCAGCCTCAAATGAAAAAAGGAAATTATTTTTCTTTTACCCTCTAGGGCCTGCAGCCTGGTTCTATGTTTCTCAAACTCTATGGCAAAGAGCATTAACCTTGGAATTTTCCTAGTGAATAATGAGAAATATAATTATAAAATGTACCTTTGAAAAGTCTTTATCTGTGTGAAACCATTTCAAGACCCCCAGCAGGTGACTGAAACCTCTGACAGCAATGAGCCATCTTAGACTCTAACCACCCATACCTACATCCTGAAGATAAGGTTTAATGAATCAGTTCAGGGCAATGAGAGATCAACGGTAGCCAAGAAGAAAGAGAACAGTTGCAGTATAGTGAAACTTACGTATGTGTGGGGACCACTTTCCTAAGTGCAGTCTGTAAGGGTCTAGGCCACCTCTCTTGCTCTCATCCTCAGGACTAGTTCACCCACGATTTAGTCATCAGGCCTGCTCCACTGAGTTGCCCAATCAAGGTGCAGGGCCCACTCTCCTGAGTGCTATAGCCAGTGGAGGGATGGATGGTTAGCTCTCCAGTTCTCGTGCCTTAGAGTCTAATTCTCCCAACTACCACAGGTGATAAGGGAGAGGGAAGAGGGCATCTCCCCTGTACCCACATCACCTTATAGCAGATGAGTGGCAAGGCCAGCTCTCCCGTACTCTAGCCCCTGGGGCTGGATCACCTGTGCCCTTCCACCAAGGCCAACTCTACTGTGCTACCTAGGTGAGGTGCAGAGCCTACTCTGGTGACTGCTGTAGGTAGTGAGGGGTGGAAACAGCTCACCAATTCTCATGACCCCAGGGCCGGCTCTCCAACTGCTTCAGACGGTGAGGGATGAGCTGGAGAGGTCATCACCCCCAAACCCATACCACTTCATGACAGAGGAGTGGTGGAGGCAGCTCTCTAGTGTTCTTGCCTTTTTATCTGTGCTCCCTCTCTGCCAACTGTGCTGTCTAGGTGAGGTACAGGGTCCGATCCCCAAGCTAGTGAGAGATAGGGCTATCTCTCCCATAACCATGACCCTGGGCAGCTTTTCCAAATGCCAGAGTCAGCTCTTCTACACTCATGCCTTTGGGACAACTCACCCCCACCTCCACCACCAGGGCCAGCTCTAGTCTTCTGCCCTAGGTGAAGTGCAGGGCCCCTTCTCCTGAATACCCACTCTTCTGAGTGCTGTCATCAGGAAAGGGTGGGGACAGCTCTCCAAATCACCAAAGCCAGTGAGAGGCAGGGCCAGTTCTTCACAGCCCCTGTATGTCCATGTGGACCCAGGTGGCTGCCCTAGTCAGGGACATCCTCATGTTCTCTAGTGGTAATATAAGCTACAGACATGGCACTCAGTGGTAGCTAGGCTGTGACATCAACATTGCCCCAGGAAGAAGGGTTGGCCACTTACAACAAGCTCCCCCTCTCCACCCTCGAGTCTCCAGTTCCATCCCTCTTCATAATGCTCAAGCTGTTACACTTCTCTTTGTTTCCCATCTGTCCAACCCATACTTACACATTGTGCTAGATCCCACTGTAGGCTGGCCATGCAGCTGGCAGGCCCCCGGGTGACACTCTCAGCCAGTGCTGCATGGCGTCACACCACGCAGGTGCCTATGGCCCACCTGTGTGTGCCTGAGTGCAGATCTGTGGATGGCATGGTGGTCTACATCTCTCTGCTTGTCTTCCTTCTCTCTCACTGTGTTACCTGGATTTGATTTGGCTTGATTTGATTTTATGTGTCCTAGGCATAAAACAGCTTCGGCCACCAAGCAAGACATCAAGCTAGGATGAACAAAGAACTGCCATTTGCTCTGCCACTGACTGATATAAGAATACCACCACCAAGATGTCTCTTTGCCCATTGCTTTAGGGGGTGGGGATGTTATTTTTTTTAAACCTGTCATCAAGTTCAATTTGTGCTATACAAATATTATTGAGCAGAGGTCCATTCCCTAGAGCATGATCAAACTGCCAGGGATCACATTCTTAAAGAAGAACTCCGTCTCCCACTAGCTACCAACTGCCAGTAGTTCTTCAGCTAGGGATTGTATCTTTTGCACACCTTCCCACTTCATTCTGGGACTTTGTCTGATACATGCAATCATAACAACTTTGAGTTCATATGTGCAACTATCCTGTTTGTGTCCAGAAAACTCCCTTTCCTTAGAGTCATCTACCATTTTTTGCTCTTACACTCTTTCCATTCTCTCTTCTATGTTGGTTTCTGGCTTTGAGAGTAGGGGATGTGATAGAGACGTTCTATCTACGGTCTCTTATTTTCTGCACGTTGACCAGTTGTGTTCTCTATGTTGATTGTCACTGCTTCTCTGATGAGGATAAGGAATGCACTGTTCTATGGGGATACTGATTAGTCATTAGGAGTTATTGTAATAGTATTCAAATTTTGGAGAATATTGGTAGGTTCTCCCCTGGGGCTAATGACATATCTAGCCACAGATTTTTGAGCCCAACCACAGTACCACCATGTTCCCTCTCGCATCCATGTGGGAACAGGCCTTAAATCCAATCAGAAAGTGTTGAGTCACTATGAACGATTTGTGCCACAATTGCACCAGCAGGCATTCTCGCCAAGCTAGTCATTAGTGTAGTTCACAGCTGGGTAAGACTGATGATCACTTTCATTTCATTCTCGGCAATTTCCGAGCATCTTCCAGCACTATGAAAGCTGCCCAAAGGAAAAATAATTAAATCATACCTCCAACTTCTTTTCAAATAAACTTTGATAGTCTCTACGTTTCCTGTAAAAAGACATTTACATAACTCTCATTATATATCTTCTGGGATAGTAAAGCCCTTAGTCTAATTCAGTTCAGCTAACAAATAAACATTCATCGTGGATAGACTTCATTTAAAAAAAAAAAAAAACCTGTAGGTTTTGTGAAAGCCACAGAGTTGAATCTTGAAGAAGGAACTTACAGTGTGAACACTCAGTATTTTTAGTTACTTTAGTTTTATGGATATTGAACTTCACCAAAAAAGCCATGGAAGGAGACAATATTAGCCTCAGCTAACAATGAAAAAACTAAAATGTGAAGTCAGACCCTTCATTCAGTGTCAGCTGAAGGTTGAAACAACATTTGTAGTTGCTGAAGTTTCACTAGATAGCCTTATATCTCTTTACTATAAACCTTCATTTAAGAAATATCAGGTAGAATGTAAGACACAAATGTGGCTGTGTAACAGGAGCCTAGTGACTTCAAAGGGTCAAGAAGTATGTTATTGGGCATTCAGAGAAATGGACATGCTTCCATTTGGGAAGATTAAAGAATTGCTTTTTTATGACAGATATGACATTTGAGTGGGGTCAAAATAAGAAGTAAGTCATTCCACATGGTAAAGTAGAGAAACAAACTTGGGAAGTTTTAACTGATTGAAAGAGAACTATCAAACAGTTATGTAAACATAAGCATTCCCTTCTTTAAAAGTAATTGAATCACAGAATACTTCTTATGTGTAAGAAGAGAATCCTCTCTTCAGTTTCTGATGTGGAAAGGAAACCTCTGGATACAGCCTTCAGAAACACAGGAGAACTAGGCTGCCTTTCGGTTCATAAAACAATGAAGAGCTTGCTAGAAGAGGGAGTTTGATGGGGAACAGATTCTCACAAAAGGCACTACAGAAAAATAATGTTCTAAGCCACAACAACAATAAAACATTTAAGGTAGTATGGTGGTTTGTATATGGTTGGCCCATTCAAAGTGGCACTATTAGGAGCTGTGGCCTTGTTGGAGTAGGTATAGCTTTGTTGGAGTAGGTGTGGCCTTGTTGGAGGAAATGTGTCACTGTGAGGTGGGCTTTGAGAAGCTCCTCCTAGCTGCCTGCAGATCAAGATGTAAAATTCTTGGCTCTCCCAGGATCATGTCTGCCTGCATGATGCCATCCTTCCCACAATAATAATATTGGACTGAACCTCTGAAACTGTAAGCCACCCCCAATTAAATGTTTGCTTTTGTAAGAGCTGCCTTGGTCATGGTATCTCTTCAACAATGGAAACCCCAACTAAGACAAGTAATTAATAGTATGATAGAAGTAGATAAAGGCAAAGACATTTGACCAAACAGAAAAAGAGATGCTCAGTGGTCACAGTGCAAGCACAAAACAATCAGGCCCTGTGTCCTCCACAATGTTTAATCTACCAATTGAGTTCAATGTGGTTTTTGTATGCTATGTAATATTCTATTTAATTAAAATTAATTGTGTTGTTTATCAAATAATTTGTAACTACAACTGATAAGAACTATTTTTTCTGTGGTATATAAGATTAGAGTAACCAAGATGATATCTGCTGTTTGATGGCCTTAAATGACTTGCTGTGGATTCTTCATTGACTCGGTAGGTATTGAATAGTACTTATTCTGTAAATAAGGATATGAAATAGACAAGGATGTCTTGCAATTGATCCTATGTGACACTTTCTTGCCAGAGAATATGCTGACGTCCCTGCATTAGGGAGTCAACTCTCCATTACCCTTCGCTGCTTGTCATTTCCAATCATTGAGTGGCAGCAACATCAAAATGATGCCAGGCTTGATTATTTCCTCTCTATCTTTTTAATCTTATATTTTTGGTTGTGAGCCTAGCCTTTAACGGCTGAGCCATCTCTCCAGCCCCCTCTCTATCTTTTTAAATCATGTAATGTCTTTTGTAATAGTTCTAATTTCTTGATGAAGTCACTACTGTTGCTGCTTTGGTGAAGAAACAGAGGACCAATGCTACAGATGAGGAAGAATATAGAACCAACCCTATAGTCATTCCAGAATATCTATTCTTCTTCATATACTATTTTGTCTTTGACAGCTATGATACTTAATATGGATTGTTGTCTTGAGATCTACAGTCCACTAAGGCATGCCTCTCAGTGGGTCTGTGAGGCTGTTTCTATGAAGAACTGGCTGAAAGCAGAAAAGCTTACCTAGTGTGAGTTATACCTTCCTGCAGAGTACAGCAGCTCAAAGGACCTCCGGAACTGGTTGTCCAGATAAGAATGTCTAAGAAACCACAGAGAAACACAGATATTTACATTATGATTCAAATAGTAGAAAAACTACAGTTATGAAGTAGTAACTAAAAAAATTAATTTTATAGTTGGTCAGTCACCATGACATGAAGGACTTATGAAAAATCTGTAGCACTAGGAAGGTTGAGAACCACTGCTCTAGAGAATCCTAATACAACTCCAAAGTTAAAAATTCAGAGTAGGCATCTTTAGTAAGAAAACAAGCTACACAATCTAAAGTTTTTCTCAGAGATGATTTATTAGAATGTCTATGTAAAACATCTTGGTTTAGATTACATTTATAGGATGAGGGCATGAGAAGATGGCTTAGTGAGTAAGAACACTTGCTCTGCAAGCAGAAGAACCTGAATTTGAATCCCTAGAACCAATATTAAGAAGCCAAGCATGGCTATACATGCCTTTGCCCTAGCACTGGAAATGGAAGACAGGTGTTTCTTAGGAGCTTGCTGCCTAGCCAGCCTAGCCTCCACAGCAAGCTTCTAGTTCAATGAGACTCTTTTCAAGCCATCAAGTTGGAGAGAGACAGGAGAAGATACTCAATATATAGCTCTAGTCTAGTGTCCACATGAATAAGCATGGGGTGGGCCACCTATACACTCACAGGTATACAACATGAATATGAATGCACACACATGTGCACACATGTACAAGTTCCCAATTAATGAGAACTTTATATTATCTGATCCAATACAGCCTAATTCAGTGGTATTTGATAAATGGTCATAAGTGAATGAGTACGAACAATGAAAATATTCCATGGTCCCACAGCTATAAATGCATTTTAAAAATTACTACCGAATGACAGAGGTACGGCAAGTAGAAATAAGCTATTTCAGTTTAAAACACACTCTTTCTGGGACTTGAAAAAAATGTCATGATGTGCAGCAGCAGATGACGCCAGCAGGGTTCCAATGCTGAGAAGCAGCGCCAGTGCCAGTTTTCATAACTTCACCCATGTACGAAAATTTCTTTCCTCTCATGAAAGATCATATCTAAAGTTTAATAACGATCCAGAATCAGAGAGAAATGAGCAGTTTTCAGTCCTCTGAAAAGTGAATGTTCAAGTATAGTGAATGAGGTTACAGACTATCATTGCTTTGCATTGAATACATGCATAAGAGGGGTATAGCCCACCCTCATTTCTTCTGAGCTATACAGGTGTCCTGGCTGTTTGACTCTCATCTCTACAAGACATACCCACTCTTCTTCATCTTGCTCACAGTCTCAGTCTATGAAGATGCATTTCTCAGGCTCTCCCTAAGTGATGTCTTTCTAGTCCAATGCTCCAATAGGAAGAACTAAGTAGAGAAAGGAATGCTTGGGAGAAGTAAGAGGCCTCTGGTGTCTGATGCCAACAGAGCGGCAGTTTCTGGAGATGGCTAATGGGCTTTGCTAGGATCATCCTAGAGTCCAGCAGCTCAAGGGACCTCCAGACCTGGTTACAATGGCACCCCATCAGTATATTCAGAACTGTCCTCTAGTGACAGCAGCAGCCTGGGGCTAGGTACAAGCCTGTGGATGGTAGGCAAAGGGAAATCCTTCCTCATCTGAATGCTACCATCTACCTCCTGCTCCTCCAGCACCCAACTCCCTTGTTACCATCTTTCTGTCTTCTGACATTCCATGGTTCTTCATACTCTCTCTAGATAGTTGTTTTCTTACTTCTAAAGTTGGGATAAAGACTATCTGATGGTAAGGAGGTGTGAGATTAGGCCGAGGGATGGCTCAGTATTTAAAGGTGGCTACTCCAAGTCTGATGGCCTGGGTTTTATTCTAGGGATCAGCTAGTTCTATGCAGTCTCACCTAATGGAAGAAGAGAACTGGATAACTCAATTGCCCTGACTTCTACACATGTCAATTGGCATATGTGCATACACAACCCCCCCCCACACACACACATACACACACACCACACACAAATAAGCTTAATTAAAACATTTGGAAATCTTATGAATTAAAAAAGGGATGGTGTTTTCACATATAACTCAAAAATTTATAATAACAAGTTTTTATGTAAAATGTTTGTAGGACTTTGACTACTTTTAAACTATATTTAAACATAAAATACATACTTGCTGTAACATTTTTTAGTTGTGTTAGTCATGTGCCTTACCTGTTATGGATCTACCGTTGTCTAGGGGTATTTTGAGTATTGACAACAGTGTACTTGACATCTAGCCCATTGCCTACCTTATATGAGGTATGAACCACCCTAGAGCAATCACTATTTACAGCATAGACAATATTTTCACTGTTGAATTCTATACTTTCTAATGTCATTATCATTATTAGATCTCAGATTAGTATCTCATATTAGAGCATCATGACACCTCCTTACTCTGAGGATAGTCTTAGCCTCAAATAGAGCAAGTAGAGCAACCACTTAGATAATAAAAGCAGAAATGACTCCTGGCTCATTTGCATTTGTTAGAAGCTATAAACAGGAAAGTTGATACTCTCCATAATAAAATATGGATAGCATACTTAATCTTAAATGAGAATAAACTAACATTTATGGTTGCCTATTACAGCTCAGGCAGTATGTGAAGTTTTCTTCATCTGGATCTCTATTTAGACTTGTTACCCTAACTACCAAGATGATTTGCTTTATTAATTGGATGAACACTTAAAAAGACAATGAAAACCGTCTATTTTAATTAACAAGGGAGACCTATATTGGGAAGATGTGCATCCTAGTTAGCTTTAATGTCAACTTAGAAGAAAGAAAATGCCTAGAGTCATCTAAGAAGAAAGCTGGGATTGAGGACTGCCTAGATAAGATGAGGCATATCTGGAGCTGGAGGAGATTCTTATGATTATTAACTGATGTAGAAAGACCCCTGGTGGTGAGCACTAGCCCTAGGCAGGCAGGTCTTGACTTGTATAAAATACATAGCTAAATATGAGTCTGTAAGTGAGTGAGAAAACAAGCCAAGAGTCAGCATTCCTCCATGGTTTCTGCGGTCTATTTTCTACTTTTGATCCTGTTCTGACTTCCAGGAATTCAATGGACTGTGACCTGGAAGTATAAGCCAGATAACCTTTTCCTCCCCAGTTTACTGTTGGTCAGAATATTTTACCACAGCAATCAAATGAAACCAGAATGAAGCTTGCCCATGTAAACCATTTACTTCTTGATTCCCAGGTGCTAAGGATTTTTCTAGAGACCAAGAACACAGAGTTTAAAGCCATGACATGAACCCCACCAGCAGCCTGCCCAACCAGCTGCTGGAGTGATGGCTGCCAAAATCTTGGGGGGCATTTTTGGCCAATCAAGAAGCCTTCTTCAGATAAGCTGGCATGGAATGCTATCCCCAATGAATACCAGGCCAAAGACTAAAATACTAATCTGAAAACCCCAGGCTCTGTCCATGAGGTAAAACAATTCTGTTTCTGTTCTCACTCCAGCACTAGGCATGGAAACATCTGGGGGTTAAGTCCAGGGCAGACACAGCATCTGTTGCTCCCATTCCTCTCTTACAGGTTCTTCTAAGAGCGCTCTTTCATCCAGTCACATAAGGATATTCAAGTCATTGCTCCTAGTGAGCCTCACTTTGATCTGTCTTCCAGAAGCTCTGAGCCAAAGACAGAATCATATACTTGTGCATGCACAAAATGCAGGAATCTTCATGTGTAAAGTCATGAATGTCACTTTAAACACCTCCACACACAGTGAGGAAAAGAGAGAGAGAGAGACAGAGAGAGAATGCACAAATGCACAAAGAAATAAAATAAAGAGACATGACTGAATTGTGCCCCTTCTTGTGGAGTATGGGTAAAGCAATACAGGTTTGTTGTTCTTATTGTTGTTGTTGTTATTGTTGTTTAAATAGAATCCTGAGAGATTCTCAACAATTAGGAGCACTTGTTATTCTTCCAAAGACCCAGATCTGGTTTCTACTACCCACATGGTGGTACACAACTCTCTGCAATTCTATTTTCAGAGGACCAGACTCCCTCTTTTAGCATCTAAAGGGTTTAGGCATATAGATGTTGTACACAGAGACATGTACACTCATTCACGTGAAGTAAAATAAATAAATCATTTTGAAACTCTACCTAGAATTTCAGTTTTGTGAGATATATGTACTAGAATAAAGGCTAGCAGACTTCTGAAAGGCTTGCATTGCCTTGTGACAAGGCCTAGGGTAGAATGCACAAAACAAGTACATGCATAACCATTTCAAATGTGACTGCAAGTGCCTGGCCAGATCTGACTTGTGACTGTATTTTCAAAAGTGACTTTCAAACATTGGTATGCACAGTAACCCTAGATAATGCTTAGAGAACACAGATTACCTTGGCTTAGTGGAGCTTGGAATTTGCATTTCAGTCCATTTCTAGATGATGATATTGGCCCAACCACATCCTTTATATAACAAGGGTCTAGACCCTTTGGGGTTGAAAGATCTTTTCACAGCGGTTGCATAAGAACATTGAACAACAGATATTTACATTATGATTCATAACAATAGCACAACTACAGTTATTAAGTAGCAATGAAAATAATTTTATGGTTGGGGACTAGGTCACCACACATGAAGCACTGTATTAAAGGGTCACAGCATAAGGAAGGTGGAGAACCACTGGTCTAGAGAGTCAAATATAAAAAAGAGAAAACTAAATCCTAAAATGTAAAAATTCAAGTAGCACTATAGGAAGCCAAAACCAAAACTGTACAGGCTGAGATCAGAAGGCATAGCTAGTAATTTAACTAGTAGACATTAACATGTATACTATTTATGCGAACTGATTCAATCACACATGGAGTCAGCTATGAAACAAATGCTAGGGTAATGGAAGGAATCTGCATAAGTTTACACATGCATAGACAACATATAGCTATCATTAATTACTAGTTTTGCATGTAAATAATACATGTGATTTTTATTATACATTCATTAAAATAAAAGATCTATTATTGGAATAAAGAGGGACCAAACATTTTAAGAGCCAGCAAACCACTATTCTTCACATTACACAAGAATGGACCATTTTTTAAAAATTTTTTATTTATTTATATACGTATTTATTTACACTCCAGACCCCGTTCCTCTCACTGTCCACCCTCTGATTGTTCCACGTCCCATACCTCCTCCCCACCCCCGACAAGGATGTCTCCACCACCCCCTCCCCACCCCCTATCCCACCAGACCTCTAAAATCCCTGGGGCCTCCAGTATCTTGAGGGTTAAGTGCATCTTCTCTGACTGAACCCAGACCCAGCAGTCCTCTGCTATATATATGTTGGGGCCTCATATCAGCTGGTGTATGCTGCCTGGTTGGAAGTCCAGTTTTCAGTGATCTTGGGGGTCCAGGCTAATTGAGACTGTTAGTCCTCCTACAGGGTCACCCTCCTACTCAACCTCCTCCAGCCTTTCCCCAATTCAACCACAGTGGTCAGCAGCTTCTGTCCATTGGTTGAGTGTAAATATCTGCATCTGAATCTTTCAGTTGCTCCTTGGGTCTTTCAGAGGGCAGTCATGATTGGTCCCTTTTGTGAGCCCTTCATAGCTCAAGAATAGACCAAATTTTCACAACCCTAAGCACTTATTGTTAGAAACGCTGTTAGAAGTGACTGCAGGAGAGGAGGAAGTGTTACTGTTTGCAACATAGAAGCTGCTGGTGTAAGAAAAATGTGCTGGATACAGGGATCAAACGCGCAGGACTAGGAGAGCTGAAAACAGAGTCATCAGAAGCAAGCCCAAAATACAGAGGGATTTGCATTCCCAGTCTGCGTCAATCCACATTCCCTAAAAGAACAAAGTTATAGAATGAATATTTGTTGCAAAGGGTGTTATTCAACTGGCTCACAAGATACAGCCAGGGCAATCCAACAATGACGTCTGTGCTGGAGAGACTGAGAACCAGTAGCTGCTCATTCCATAAAGCTTAATTCATTACCAACTCCAATCTGGCACTGAAGGCCTAGAAGACTCCTGGACAGATACTGATTTTTAGTCCACAGTGGAAAGCTAAAGATGCAGCATTTCATAGTTAGCAAAAGATGAACACAGCAATAGCATTGACATCTCCAGAGGCAAGGAGCAAAGGCAAGGAGGCAAAAGCAACATTGTTTTCCTAAGACTTCCTTCTAATGAGGGAGTCACCAGTGGAAAGAGCCGCTCACTCTAGGGGAGAACCATCCTCCTTCAGTTACCCATTCTCACCCAGAGGTATATTTCCAGATCTAATCAAGCTGAGAATGAGATTAACCATCACTAGTCTCAAGCCTAATGTGTCCCCTAACTACCTGAAGCCTCAAATCTCTAACCTGAGCAAGTAATTTTTATCTCAGAAGGCATACAGAGGGATAAATGTGGCTGTGTATTCAGCTAACATAAACCAGTTGAGTAAAGGTTATTTCTCCTCTCTCTTGCTTTGGTAAAACCATTTATGTACTCACCAGCTTATGATCTGGTGAAAAAAAGTGGAGCCATTGGTTTTAAAAGAGCATTGTACATGTTAGAAATTCATAAGGAATTCAGATTCCAGACTAGAATGTGGAAGGAATGCTGGCTTTCTAGTTGCTAAAGGCTTGGATTCTGGCCAATGGAAAACTGCTGTGAACTGATTTGCAAAAAATAAAAAGTTTTGCTGGGAGGAACATATAATGTACAGCCTGGCAGGAGCAGTAGCTGTGGAAGGGGAAGTTGCAGGTACAATGATCACTATTAAATGATACATAGAGATACCTGTATAAATGGCCAGAACAATGGGCTTCTCAAAATTGGCCTTGTTTGTAAAAGTATGCATAAATGAGTTGAGCTCAGAGGTAGAAAGCAGAGTGCTACCCATGAGCCTACAAGTGGTTTGGAGGCCCTGGCAAATGAGAATCTCTCATGCCTTTCAGGTGTGAGCGAGTTGGAACACCTCGTTTGATATGACTAATATTTTTTATTATTGTCTAGTATCTCAGAGTGTGTACTCAGAATGTAGCCAGTATCCTGGTGAGGAAGCTGCTAAGGCTTTGAAAAAACTTTGCAGCCCCTGTCCCACATAAGGGGAAAACTTTTTCCTCAAGAGGTCAAACCTTTGTGCATTTCTGAAGATCACCAGTATGGGGGAATTCAAAGGCAGGGAGGGAGAAGTGGTTGGATGTGTGGGGCACACCCTCATAGAAGCAGCGGGAGGGGGGATGGGATATGGAGTTCCTGGGGAAGGGAATGGGGAGAGGGGATAACATCTGAAATAAAACTAAGTAGAATATGCAGTAAAATAAAAGAAATAAAGAGAAAATTAAAGGAGAAGGTTTGTACACATGTATAAATATAAGAAGGGCTGGATATGCCTGGTGGTGGTGCATATCTTTAAGCCCAGCACTTTAGAGGCAGAGGCAAAAGAATATCTGTGAATTTGAGGCCAGCCTGGTCTACATAGTGAGTTCCAGAACAACTAGAGCTACACTGAGAAACCCTGTCTCAGGAAAAGAAGAAAGAAGAGGAAGAGGAGGAAAGAGGAGAAAAAGAAGAAGAGAGAAGAAGAGAAGAAGGGGAAAAAGAGGGGAAACAGGAGGAGGAGAAGAAAAAGAGAGAGAAGGAGGAGAGGAAGGGAGGAAGGAAGAAAGGAAGAAAGAAAGGAAGGAAGAAAGTATGAGGGGGAAGATAAGGAGTAGGGAGGAAAAAGAGAAGAAGAAGGAAGAGGAGGAGAAGGAGGAGGAGGAGGAGGAGGAGGAGAAGAAGAAGAAGGGAAAGAAGAAGAAACAGCAGCCGCAGCACCACCACCACCACCACCACAACAACAACAACAACCACAACAACAACAAGTGAATCTGGACCCAATTTTATGACAGAGATACAGAGATAGACAAAAGGATAGCCAAAAATATCATTATAATTGATCATCTGGAAGACTACAGAAAATAGTTCATTCAGCACTTTTTCAACAATCTTTTCTTTTTAAATATCTATCTAAAACTTTTAAACTACATGGCCTTTATTGGTAAAAGCAGCCATGTAACAAATAATGGCTCTTGAGACACAGCAGAAAGCTGTTGATAGCACTGTTCACTTTTCATCTCCCTTATGGCTGCCATGATTGTTTGAAGCCTAGAGCTCTGACAGATGTTTTAGTGGGGTAAGGATGAGATCCACATGCTCAGCACAATGGGGCAGAATGATAGAAAGTACTTGGTGTTCAACAATATCCATGGGTAGCCATCGGGGGTGAACCTCTATTTTTTGTCCACAAATTAAAAAATAATCTCCAGGCTGAGGAGACAGTTTCATCGGTTAGTAAGCCACCTGGTGTGCAAACATGAAACCTGAGCTTAGATCCCAAGCATTGAGCACATGCTTGTAATCTCAGTGCTGGGGTGGTGGAGACAGAAGAATTCCTGGCTTTGGTGACCTTAAAGTCAAGTCAATTGATGAGCTTTAGGGAATGACTCAAAAATTAAGATGCAGAAGCAATTGAAAATTTCTAATACTGACTCTCTGGCATTTGTGTCCACATACATGTACAATCACAAACACATAGACACATGGACACATAGACATGAACATATAGGCATACTCTCTATTGGCTTAAATCATTGTTATATATTAATTCTTAGTAACATAAATATGCAAGTTAATAAATTAATGTTTCATGGAAGGAAGCCCATGAACAATGACGAAGACAAGAAAGGATCAATATCGACCAGCGTTGTCTGAAATATGCCCTGGTGAATCCTTTGCTCTTTTTCCTATGAATGAGCACAGCTTGTCAACAAACCATGTGTTTCAATTGTCCCGCTCTGATTATGCTTCATCTAAAACTAGACACATTCTTCATTTTCCCCCACTCTTAAAAAAAACAAACATGTATTTCAAGAATTCTTGAGCAGTCTATTAAAAATAGAGCAAGATAATTAAACTTTAGGAAAGGACTGAAACAGAAATGTCAGCATCTCCAGGAACCAGAACCAGAGTCATGCTTTCTTCAGCATCGCCTTCATAATGGGACATGAAAATATGTCTATGTGTCTCCATTCAAGCTTTCAGATTATTAGAAGAGCAAGTGTAACTAATACAGTAATATCAGCTGTATCAGATCTTAGAATAAATTGTCATGCCCAGGGTTCAAAGGAACTCATGAAAATGTAGAATTAGGGAAATCACACAAAACAGAACAAGTCTTACCACGTGAGAAACAACCAAGTCTATATTTCTCATACTCCAACCCTGCCTGGAGAGGGTACATGCACTGGCTATGTACACCCAGAACAGAGAAGTTCATAAAGGCCTCCTTCTAACTACAAGCAATTATTACCTATAGACTCACTAAGAGTTCACCTCATCTTCATGAGACAAAGCGCAAGTTCATGTATATCCATTAACCAAGATAGAATGTCATTATATGGGTATTTCTGAAAGTAGGTTCTCTGGATACTACCCACAGCCTGTTTAAAAAAAATAACAGAAACAATCTCTATTTAATGTATAAATATTTATGTATAAATATTTTGCATATACATGTTTAATATATGTAAATATAAATAATATATATACATATAGAATGTAGTAGACTGAGTAGAGAAATGTAAGTAGAGAGCTTGTGTTTGCTACTGAAACATTTCTATTAGTTCTTTAGGATTACTATAAGAAAAATTTATAAACTGAGTAGTTCATAAATGGCAGAGATTTGTTTTCCGTTGTAGTTAATGCAAGAGAGTCAAGGACTGAGTGACATTAGGCGTGGTATTTGGCAAGGGTCATCTTGTGACTTGCCAGTGGGCCTTCTCATTGTATTCTCACATGGTAAGAAGGGACAACTAGCTCTCTTGGGTTTCTTTTGTTGCAGCACTTAATTCTGTTTGCACACTCTCCACCCACTTGACTGAATCATCTCCCTAAGGCCGCACCCCCTAATACCACCATATTGGTGCTCAAGTATCAGTCTATGTATTTGGTAGGCACACAGACATACAAATGATAGCAAAGTCCTGTTCAGTATTTCTGATTTCAGTGTTTTTACTTTTAGCTAACAACCAAGGTCTCGAGGATTCTAAGCGAAGTTACTCAACATTTTCTTTCTGAACTGTCTTAGGGTGTCCAATCCACTGCATGTGACCCAGGATAGCTGTGACAGCAATCCAACAAAAACTCATGAGCTTATTTAAAATATTGTGAGTTTTTCATACTTGTTTTGGTAGCTCAACTGTGCAGTTCTAAAGCATAAATTTCATAAGTGACCATATCATGTCACAGTGTCAAATGGCTGGACACCTCTACTGGTAACTTAGAGAACAACTCATGAAATGTTAGTTGTAGTCTCTTTGACCATTGCCCTTAAACTAGAGGTAGCGATTCTTTCTCTAGTGGCCTTCATCCTGTGAGTCATGACCCCCACAGGGTCACGTATCAAATGTTTATAATTCCTAACAGCAGCAAAACTGTTAGGTCACAGCATTAGGATGGTTGTGAACCACTGATCTAGAGCGTTGTCATCACTGTTACTAGCTTAGGATCTTTGCATAATCCCTTATAAAATGTGAGTGCCTATAAGACCTTTGTGTTGTTTGGAATCAAACTCCAGGCCTCATGAGTGCCGGGCAAGCACTCAACCACCTTAAATTCTTATTAATAACTACATTTTAAGGTCGGGTAGCTCTGCTTGTTGGGAAAATCTACTAAAAGCATGGGATAAAAAGAAATTAATATCAGATGTGCTTGTACACAGGAATCCACCCTCAGTTTCAGCATGAATGGATCCTTTCTTTATTAGTGGCCTTTTCCAAAATCATATAAGAGTGATGAAATGAGCTGGGTGGTGGTGGCGCGTGCCTTTAATCAGCACTTGGGAGGCAGAGGCAGGCGGATTTCTGAGTTCGAGGCCAGCCTGATCTACAGAGTGAGTTCCAGGACAGCCAGAGCTACACAGAGAAACCCTGTCTCAAAAAACCATAAAATAGTATTTGATTATTTTTAAAAAACATATATCTGTATATAATAACTGTATATATATGTATATATATATACATATATATATGTGTGTGTGTGTGTGTGTGTGTACCTAAGTGTATGTCTGTGCACCATATGAATGTAGGAGCCAACAGAAGACAGAATCTAGACCCTGGATCTAGAGTTCCAGATGTTTGTAAGACACTATGTGAATTCTAGGAGCCAAACCCAAGTCCTCTGCATGCGTGATAATAGCTCTTAACAGCTGAGGCATCTCTCCCACTCTATGCATCTTTATATTGATCTTGATAAATTTAAAATTTTGGACATGAGTCTCAAAGACACCGATTTTAAAAGAAAAATTAAGCATATAGGATTGTAGCAAACAAATATTTTTGGCACAGCAAAGAAAACAATCGAGAGAGTGAGGAGGCAAACTTTTTATGGAAAGATGTTTTTTCACACATTTGACCAAAACACATGAAGAATTCAAATAACCCAGCAGCAGGAAAGCAACCAAATTAAAAAATGAAAGAGATGAATAGACTTTTATCAGAAAGTAGCATACCAACAGCCAATGGGTGTATGGGGAGAACTCCAAACATGATGTATCTTCATGAAAATGCCTATCCACACAATAATGAGGTCTACTTTACTCCTGTGAGAGCAGCCTTCTTCAAAAGACAAGAGATGATAAATGTGAACAAAGGTAAGGGGCGCTCAAAAGGTAATTTGTACACTGTTGGGTGTAAATTACCACAGGAATCATGAAAATAATAAAGCAGTTCCTCAGAACGTTAGAACTAGAACTACCATATGATCCAGCTCTCTGGGGTCATGTCTGAAGAATCAAAGCCAATGTTGCTAAGACATCTCTGCACACTCATGTCCACTTCAGCACTCACTGCACACCCAAAGTACCCAAATGGGCTAAGTGTCCCCGGATGCATGAATGGATGGGGAAGTGTGAAATATATCCAATATTCTGCCTTGAAAAAGAAAGGATTCTTGTTTACTGGCTAGTTTTATGTCTACTTGACACAATCTTGAGTCACTAGAAAGGAGTCTCAACTGAGATGATATCTCCATAAGAACAGGAAGTAAGCAAGCCTGTAGGACATTTTCTCAATTAGTTATTCATGGGAGAGTGCCCCACTGCCTATTGTGAGCACCAGCACCCCTGGATTGGTGGTCCTGGTTCTATATGAGAACAGGCTGTGCAAGCCATGGAGATCAAGCCACTAAGCAGTACCCCTCTGTGGGTTCAGCATCAGCTCTTGCAACCAGATTCCTGCCCTATTTGAGTTCCTGCCCTCACCGCTTTTGAAAATGAACTATTATATGGAACTGTAAGCAAAATAAACTTTTTCTTTCCGAAGTTGCTTTTGGTCACGGTGTTTCATCACAGCAATGATAACCTTAAAACCCTGTTTTGCCATCTGGGACAGCATGAATGAGGCTGGCAAGAGAAAGACATAGTTCCCAGCCTCACTCATGTGTAGAATCCACATTAAAGTCAGTCATAGAAGCAGAGGTTGTCAGGGGCTACAAGGAAGGGAAGATAAGGAGATATGAGTGAAGGGAATACGAGTCTACAGCAACCTGACAGATTGGAAGCCAATGAAAACTCCAGTCTATTGGGAATGAAGGTTGGGGTTGCTCCATCAGAAGGACTTTAATGCTATGTCCCACAGACACTGGAAATGGTAGCACCACATTTAGGAGGTTTTGTCATTTTCACCCCATTCTCCATTCTCATTACCTCTGTCAGTGGAGGCTGAGGCCCCATACCCCTCTCTCATACTTGTTGAAGTGGTGCCTGGGCCAATCCTGTGCAAGTGATCTCAGCTGCAGTGAGTTCATGAGTATAGCAGGAGGAAATGGTTCTTAATATTAGCACCACACACACTGGAGTTTTAGCAATTAGCAGACAAATTAACATTGGTGAAAGGCATGCAGCACATTTAATTGAGCTTTTAAATGGCTTTTTATTACTACTGTTATATATACTTTTCCCAAGACTATTGTTTATGCTTAGAGGAAGTTCAGAAGAGGCTGTATTTCTAAAAGAGACTTCCTTTTCTTCCCCAATAATTGAGAATGTCTAGGTCACCAAAAGACCTTTGGGGCCCATACCATATGGTGACTATATTCATATTGTGCCCTTTCCATGGATTCTGTCCACATTCTTCCTATCCACACTTTTTTCTACCTATCTTGTAGTTCAGTCCAGCCCTACACATACATTAAGCCACTACCTCCACAACTTGGCACACACACACACACACACACACACACACACACACACACACATTTATGCTCATACTCCCTTTCTTATGAAGTAGGTAGCCAGACATATTTCCAGAACACCTCACTTGGAAGATTCCCATCATCACTCTTCAGCAGTGACATACATCCAGAGACCAACCTGTCATCAAACCCATTGATTCACTCCCTCCAAGTTTCTTCTTCCTCTATCCAGTACTCACAGGATGCTCTCCATTTGGCACAAGAGAAAGGCAAAGTGAAAGTGATAAATCTGAAAAAGCAGATGCCTTGGGTGCCTAAGACACTTTTCATTGTACCTGACATCTGTCCTTTTAAATTTCTAGAATTTGTTCTCATGTTTACCTTTCCCACTTGACAACATAAGGTTGACTGTATAGACAAGCTTATGACTTGATAGATGGTTCAATCAACACCCAATCCACAATTTACCTGTCAAATCTTACAGTCATTTTATTTCCAAAAGCCAAACAACTTATGCCTGCCTGGGACTTTGTTTCAGCATAAGAATAGTCATTGTTAGAAGAATGATCAAGGTACCTGAAGGTCTGCTTGTGGTTTGTTTGTGGCATCCTGCTAGGAGCTCTGTGCCTCACTTAATTATGACAATTATTAACAAACTTACTAAAAAATAATTCTGAAATCATAAGCATGCCATTGATGAGCAAAGTATGTCTCTGCAGATGGAGGGTATGAGTCTGGGGTAACAGGCAGGGAATTAAAGCTGTGGTAAGTATATCTGGAAAATAGATCATGGCTTCTAGTTTATCTGAAACCACTGAGCAGACACAGCTATTAACAGACATACCACCTGCAGCCCAGGTGTGGACATTAAAGCTTGTCCACCATTGCTTTCCTTTTATTAGTTGAATGTAACCAGTTGGCAAGGCAGACTGAGGCATGTAGTTTATAGCAGAGAAAAAGAACATCAGATAATGGGCCAGCAACTAAAATGGCAAAGGACTAGCTGCCTCATTACAATCGTCTTCCAGTTTTTAGAATTCATCTAGTACATGAAATCCCTCAGGATTTTATTGAGAGGATAAGGATCCTTTTATTCTGGTCAAATTCTACTACGGATCTAAATGAAAGTAACAGATAATGGCGTTTTGCCTTGGGCAAATGTCCTATTGTTTGTAGTTTAGAACCACTAAAGGAGTTTGGGGATAAGTCTCATTTTGTTCAACTCCATTGCCTGCTCAAGGCAGGGTTCCATTTTATGAGTGAGTGTCCTAGTAGAACTGTGGAGAGAAGGCACCAAACCAAACACCTGTGACCCAAATCCCTCTGGGTCAATCAGTCCTTGCTCTGAGCTCTGCTACACTCCAGCAGTATCATTGCAGACCTAACTGTTGCAGGTGTCCATTGTTCACTGTAGAGCTGATGCTGTATGAAGGGCTTGCAAGATTGATTTTAGTATCAGCCTTTCTTCAAACCACGGAACATTGCACTAGCATGTCAAATGAGAAGCAGGCAGTTTGGGAGAGAATACAACTTCAAAGAGTAACATTAATGTAACTTTAATAACATTATTGTACATAAAAAATATCATACCAAATAAGTAATTCATTTTCAAACCAAGTAGGTCAGAAACCTCACTCAGGGATGATACATTATAAAAACATTTTATTAAAAAAAAACCAAAAATGTATTTGCTTTTATGCAGACATTTGTGGCCAAGCAAACATGATGGCACAAACATGTAATCCCAGCACCTGAGTGGCCGAGGCAGGATCACAAATACAACCAAGCTCATGCTACAGAGGAAACCCCTGTCTCAAAACAAGCGAACAAACATGCATGTCTAGATGTTGAATAATTTCTAAGGGTTCTTTTAACTTTTGTTGCTGTAATAAAACACTGACCCAAAGCAACTTGAAAGAAAGGTGAAAGTGTTTTTTTTTTTTTTCAGTCCGATTTTCCAAGTAACAGCCTATCACTGAAGGAAGTCAGGGCATGGATCTGGAAATAAAGTAAAGATGAAACCAGAGAAGAATCTTGCTCAGTGGCTCACTCTCTCTGGCTTGTGCATAGCCAGATTTCTTCTACAACTCAAGACCACCTGCCCATGGGTAGTTCCACCCACTGTGTGCTGAGTCTTCCCATATCAGTTATCACTCAAGATAATTCCCCACATATACATGGCTACAGGTCCATTTGACATGGACAGCACCTAACTGAGACTCGTGACTCTTATTGTGTCCCATTGACAGTAAAATCAACTAGAACAGGCAGCTGGAGACATGGCTCAGTGGTTAAAGATGGTCACTACTCTTGCAAAGAACCTCAATATAGTTCCCACCACTCACGTGGTGGCTCACAACCATCTGGAATTCCAGTTTCATGGTATCTGATGCACTCTTCTGAACTCCATGGATGCAAAGCATGCATATGGTACAAAAACATGCATACAAAAAAAAACACTAAAATACATAAAATAAAAATATTTTAGTAATTTCAGGCAGGAATCCTAATCTTAGGCTAGAACAGAGAAGTAATTTCAGGCAGAAATCTAAATATTAGGCTAGAACAAAGAAGTAATTTCAGGCAGGAATCTAAATATTAGGTTAGAACAAGGAAGTAGGCCTCAGACATGAAAATGACTTTGGGCTAGAACAAGGAAGTTGGCTCAGATACTTTGATCATCCTGATAAGCCCTTAGAAACAGTGATCATGGGAGTGTTTAAGGAATTTTGCTTATTGCCTTGCCTGTTTTTTGACTATTTGTGTTTATTGCCTTGCTTGTTCCTATTTGCATCTATTGTATTGCTAGACTCTCAACCTAGAACTGACCTTAATACTTGCATGTAATTCAAATGGTATAAAAGCAAAAAAGAGGAGGTGGAATGGCATACAGGGTTCTAGGGAGGGGAAATGAGGAAAGGGGATGGCATCTGAAATGCAAATAAATAAAATATCCAATAAAAATGAAATTTAAAAAAATAACTAGGATAATAAGAAATACAGAAAAAGATAAGTTTTAATTTCAGCAAGGTTTGTTGAATGCCCACTTCCCATCCCAAGTCTGTCATCCCCTTTCCATAAAATCAGAAATTTTCACTTGGACATTTGATTTTCTGGATGCAAGGTGTGGTCAAGTGACTACAACCTATCCAATGTGATTCATAAAAGGTCCCTGGACAGCTCTTACGCTCATCCTTAAGTTGATGTCTGGTACATAACATGCCCTGAACCTGGACTGGCATTCCCCTCTTCCTGAAGGACAAAAGGAAGAAACTGATAAGGACTTTAAAAATGCAAGTCACCGTAAGGAAGGATGTAGCAATAAGTAGTACACTCCATGAGTTTAGGTCTTCAAGGACTCAGTGACAAAACTGCCACTCAACTGGACCACATACTGTCAAATTTAGTTGCACCTGAAAAAGAAAAACATTTTTAAGACATGCCAATTATTGTCAGAAACTTCTAAAATAAAATAGAAATTTCCAACAAATGTATGAAAAATGCCCAATGTTATTAATGATTGTACAAATCAAAATTATCTTCTCCTTCCGGGCAGAATGACTATTATGAAAATTACAAAAGCTGGTAAGGATGAGGAACAAAAGAAATTCATATACACTCCAAGTGGGAATGTTAACTAGAACAGAATGCTAAAAAACAGATGTACGATATAACCTGTATTCTCCTTCCAGCCTGATCTCGCTATCTAACGTGAATGCTCTTAACAAACCAGAATGATGCTCAACAGGTAAGATATGGAATCAGCCTATGTAGTCATGAGTTGATGAGTGGATAAAGGAAATATGGTAGACATACACAATTGAGTTATACCCATAATATAATGAAATCCTGTAACTTGTGAGAACATGGAACTGAAGACTATTATGTTAAGTAAAATAAGCCAAACACAAAAGAAAACTGTGAGTTGTCTCTTGTGTATGGAAGCCGAAAGGAAAAGGTCAAGATGAAAGTAAACTAGTGGCTATTAGAGACTGGAAATGGTGAGATTGGAGAGGAGGATCATATAAGGTTAAATATGATTGGTGTTCACCATACTCATCCACAGAAATGCCACATTGAACCCACTAACACTTGAATTAATAATCACCCATGCACTATTAGTACTGCCATGCCACATTTTGAGTTACCTTCAACTAATTTATGAGTCAGCCCACGGAGATCGGGCAGAGACAGTTGCTTGGGAAGTGGGAACACCAACTAAGTAAAAGCCCATAAATTAAGTACATTGATTAAACAAAGCCTGGGTCTTTTTAAAAGAAATTACATGTTATCTCTTAAATATCGGAGCAAGAGATAGCTTTCAGCATCACCAGTTGAGATGAAGCCACTGAGCTGTGAAAATCATTACTCAGTTTGTGGTTGTTAATTCTGGGAAATCAAGCCAAAGTCTTTCCATCCACTGGCAGTCTTTTAGGAAGTCAGGACCTTATGGGAGTTTATGCTTTTCCCTCCTCCAGATCCTTCTGTGTGCTGGATGCTGCTCCCAAGACACTTGAGTCATTGCCATCTAGGTCCTCTGTTTCTGTATTGAGGAACAGAAAAGAAGCTGTAAATGTTCTTATTTTGTAATTACTTTGAATGACTTTGTAATTTTACAGCGTGTGAGTCACACCAACCCCTGGGATCCCCCTCTTTCTCTCTTTGGAACTGTTAAGCCTTCTCTGTTGATTTTGCAGCCAAAGCTCTCAACCTTTGGGAAAGTCAAATTTCCCTGACTGTTTTCACAGAACATTGACATCTCCAAAGATTCCAAATGGCCAGTGACCAGATATACTTGAAAGTAGCAGATGTATTTTTAAATGCCGTGAAGCTTGTTGCCACATGGATGATCAACCATGCCATTGATTCTCTTGAGACTGAGAGCCAGAGAGTCAATTAGCAAAAACTATACCTTGGTTGAAAATCAACCTCTGTCAAGAGAGCAAAAAATTTTGAAATTCAAAAAGAAGAAAAATTATTCTTACTAGCCCAATCAAATGCAAAGTATAAATAAGAGTTGAACTCATACAATATTGAGGTCACATTTATAGATTTTTGTAGTAAGAAGACCCTAGGAAGCGAATGGTGCACATATGAAGAGAAATTCACATCCCACAGAGGAAGTGGGGAAGTACTAGGACCAAAAGATAGCTCATCTGAGCCAAGAAGAGCAAGTCTATGAACAGACATGGCACAAAATAGCAGAGGAGACTGTGCCAACAAATCCAACCCTATTGGGGAACTCCAGAACAGTGGAACTTCCTGCTCATATATTTTGATAGACTGGAAGATACAAGGTCTTTTATCTTCTTTTACTGACATATACCCATTGTATACAGTGGTAGAATTCATAAAGACATTTTTGTATATGTATTACATCTTTGAACCCATTTTTTTATATCACCTGACTCTGACCCTTTTCCCTTCTTCCTCCTCCACTTACTCCCCTTCATTCCCCTAGACAGCTGCTTCTACTTTCATGTCATATATACAGATGTAATTTTATATAATGATATAAAATCAAGGATCCATACTTGAAAGATAACATGGTATTTTGTCTGATCCTGACTTAATTCAATTTATATCATAATCTCCAGTTGGGCCCATTTCCATGCAAATAGCATAGTTATGTTCTTTATGTATAAATAAAACTCTATGTTCTTTGTCCTTCTCTTTTTGACAGACAACTATGTTGGTTTTATAACTTAGCTAATATTAATATTAATAAATATTGTTGCAATAAATACTGAAGTACATATGCTTATAAAATACTAAATTTTCCTTACTATTACATATATTGTACAAAATAATGGGGCTTTTCTGCATTTAAAACATTCGTATAATGTGTTATGATCATATTTACGAATGTCGTTGTCTTCTCTTGTCCCACCCACCATACTCACTCCGGTTCTCTTCCTCTTCCCAAGTATGCTCCCTTCTACTTTCATGTGTAATTGTTTATTCTTGGATATGTAAAGATTCATGTCAACTTCACTCCACACAGGAGAGAAAATATGATATCTATCCAAGTTTGATTTATTTCACTTAATTTTCCTATTCCCAGTTCCATCCACCTTCCTACAAATGACACAATTTCTTTTTCTTTGTGCTGTAGTAATACTCCAGTATGTAGATACATTTTCTGTGCATATTTATCTGTTACTAGATGCCTAGGCTGTTTGTATAATTGGTATTGTAAATAATGGCAGAGGTATGCATGTTTCGCTGTGGTGACACTTTGTTTTAAAAGCCAACAATCAGCTTGTCATCAGAGCAATGTCTCATATAAGAAGTAGATTAGAAATATCAAAAGATATGACTAGAGACATAAGCCTGGGGCCATATATCCCAAGAGTAGCTCAAGGGAAACGAATGTCTCTCTGTGAGACCTTGGGAGGGAAAGTGGACTTCCAATCATGCCTATGGGTCACCAGAGCCTTTAGTCACAACAACGAGGTTTCTGTGTAAGGATCTTCAAATCTGAGGCAAATGACTAGAACTCCACTAGCAGACACCAGCACCCAATGCACACAAGCTGCAGGTAAGCCCTGTTGTTTCCCCATGGACCTCAGTCCAGTTGAACTAGACTTTATCCACCACCACCCCCTTCTACAGAAGATACCAGTACACATCCAGAGCAGAGCTTAGGCATCCAACTTTTCTGTTCTATAAGGCTTTAAAGACTTGCAAGACAGAGCTGGGGAGGAACATAACACTGAGCATTTTTGCAAAAATGTAGCATGTCTCCTGGAATAGCATCTCCAAGCTGAACGCAGGGGAGGTGCTATTAACTAAGAGCATCTGTAGGCACTCTAGCCCTTTCACCACATACCTTGCCCAATTAGCTGTGGAGGTCATGGTCCATAAAGAGCACAACTGCTACAGAAAATAAAAAAAGTAATAGGTTTTGTTGTATGCTGAGCAGAGCCTGCAATTTAATTTTAAATCCTATTATGTTAGTGATTCTACTTTATCAGAGGAGGGAATAAAGGTACAAAGTAATGTTTGAAAAATGAATGTAATATAAAAGAAACAGTTCCATGAAATAGAAACACAGAGCCATAAGTGGGGGGAAAAGTGGCCAAATAATGCCAAAAAAGAACCCCTATAATAAGTAAATTCAAGAGAGTGGTTATCTGCTATGAAAGTTAAATTTGTTTGAGATGAACTTGAGAAATAAAGTAAACACTGCAGAAATTGACCGATTGGAGTGAAGGACAAATGTGTAACCTGAAAATTAGGAGCAACTCAAGCCATGATCACTATGAGAGTAGAGGCAAAGGGATTTTCTCCCAATTTATTATCAAGAAGCTAATAATCTTCCATGAGATTAGGAGACTATATAGAAGGAGTACGGGTTCAAAATTGAGCTTTTGCACAAACTGGCTACTGGTGAATTTTATCAAACACATAATAAATAAATTACAATCCCTACAAGCTCTCCTAGAAGAAAAAAAAAAAACAGAAGAAATCTTTTCTAACTCTCCCACTCTCCCTAATAAACCAGTGTCTCCCTAATAAGAAAACCAAACAGACTAGAGTCTCATGAGCATAGACACACACACACTTGTAACAAAATATTACTGAATCAAACACATGTCATAAAAAAAGATTTATTGGCCATTCCTTCCACCTCTGCTCTATCTTTGTTCTTGTGAACCCTGTAGGCAGAAGACATTATGAGTCAAAGGTTTGGTGGGTGGGTTGCTGTCTTTATCCCTCCACTGGGAAGCCTGCCTGGCTACAGGACATGGCCACTTCAGGCTCCATCTCCTCTACTACTAGGAGTTTCATCTAGAGTCATCTTCATAGAATGCCTGAGGCATGTCCTAGAAATGTGCCTTCTATCCACAGCCAATTTCCATTCTCTCTGCTGCTTTCCCAACATCTGATTCTCAAACCCCCACACCCCATTTCTTTCCCCATTCCTTCTCCCACCCAGTTCCTTCCTTCCATCCACCTCCAATATCTATCTTATGTTCTCTTCTGAGAAAGATTCAAGCACCTTTCCCCTCCTTGGGCCTTGTTATTTGACTTCTTTGGGTCAGTGGAGTTGTAGAGTTGTTAACCGTACTTTATGGCTAATATCACTTATAATTAAATAAATGCCATGCATGTTAGCATGTTATTTTTTGTCTTGGTTACCTTACTCAGAATGATGTTTTCTAGTACCACCCATTTGCCTGCAAAATTCATGATGTCTTTGTTTTTAATAGCCTACTAGTATTCCATTGTGTAAATGAACCACATTTTCTGTATCGTTCTTCAGTTGAGGTGCATCTGGGTTCTTTCCAGTTTCTAGCTATTATGAATAAAGCTACTATTAAACATTGTTGAACAAGTGCCCTTATGGGATGATAGAGCATCTTTTGAGCATATGCCAGGAGTGGTACAGCTGGATCTTGATGTAAAACCCAATTTTGTGAGAAACCACCAAATTGATTTCCAGAGTGTTTGTTCCACCAGTAATGGAAGAGTGTTCCCCTTGCTCCACATCTTCACCAGCATGGGCTGTCACTTGAGTTTTTGATCTTGGCCTTTCTGATGAGTAAGATGGAATCTCAGAGTTGTTTCAATTTTCATTTCCCTGATGACTAAGGCTATTGAACATTTCTTTAAGTGCTCCTCAGTCATTAAAGATTCCTCCGTTGAGATTTCTGTTTAGCTCTGTGCCTCCTTTTTCAAATAGGGTATTTAGTTTGTTGGTATCTAACTTCTTGAGTTCTTTATATATTTTGGATATTATCCCTCTGTCAGATGTAGGGATGGTGAAGATCTTTTCCCAACCTGTAGGCTGCCATTTTGTCCTATTGATAGTGTCTTTTGCCTTTCAGAAGCTGTTCAGTTTCATGAAACCCCATTTATTAATTTTTGATCTTTGTGCTTGAGCTATAACTGGTCGAAATTGAGACCCATCCCATGGGCAAGAACCATCCCTGATACTATTAATCATACTCTGTCATGCTTGCAAGCAGGAGACTAGAATGACTTTCCTCTGAGAGATGCCACTCAGCAGCCAATGGAAACAGATACGGAGACCCATATCCAAACATGAGATGGAGCTTGGGGAATCTTGTGGAAGAGTTGGGGGAAGGATTGAGAAACCCAAAGATTACAGGGACTCCACAGGAAAACCAACAGAATCAACTAATCTGGAACCTTAGGGGCTCTCAGGACTCAACCACCAACCAAAGAGCAAGCACGAGCTAAACTTAGGCCCCCTGCATGTATGTAGCAGATGTGCAGCATGGTCTTCATGAGAGTCTCCCAACAATTGTAGTTGGGGCTGTCCCTGAATCTGTTGCTTGCCTGTGGATCCCATCCCCTTAACTGGGTTTCCTTGTCTGGCCTCAGTGGGAGAGGATGCACTTTGATGTGTTAAGGTCAAACGATAGCCGGGGAGGGCCTCTCCTTCCTCAGAGGAGAAGAGGAGGGAACAATGGGGGAGGGGGAACTGTGTGAGGGGAAAATGGGAGAGGGGACTGATGTTGGGATGAAAAGTGAATAAGTAAATAAGTACTTGTCAACTTCTAAGTGATAATACACATTCGATAAGCAGATGCCAGTTAATGTGTCACACTTATGTGTTGCACATGTGCACATTTAGACAAACACATATAACCTCATGGGTGCAGAGAAGATGAACCAGAGTAGAGGATAGTGTACATCAAAGCAGGCACAGTGATTCACCAGAAGTTACCCTGGCATGTGTCCAGATGGAAAAAAAAATGCTTTTTAGATCTTTTCTGTGTTTTACAGATGTTGTAGAAGGAATTTACATTTTGGAAAAATCATTTTATTATTTTAAAAATAACAAAAATTTAAAATAAACTCCAATATGCTGTACATAGATTAATACTTCTTACATAATCTCAAACATGAGGGGATGCTTATGGTTGTTAGTACTTTGAAGAATCTTGGCAGGAGTAGGAATAATAATGTAAAATTTAGCTGTTTGTTCAAAAAGTGATGGACAAATTGCAAGCATTTGAACACTGATAATTACTATGGAGACCTGGTGTTTCTAGTATGATCAGAAGTGAACTGTTACATTTTTTTCCTGTAGAAAAGTTCAGTGTTCCCTAAGTCAAAGAAGATATGTGTTTCAAAGATTAAAATACACTCTTTTTGGCTAGTATCTGCTTATCAATTAGTGCATACCATGTGTGTTATTTGCCTGTAAATTTCATGAAGCTGTTTTTAATAGCTGAGTAGTACTCCATTGTGTAAATGTACTACATTTTCTGTATCCATTCCTCTGTTGAGGGAACATCTGGGTTGTTTCCAGGTTCTGGCTATTATAGTTAAGTCTGCTATGAATATAGTTGAGCATGTGCCCTTGTTATGTATTGGAGCATCTTTTGGATATATGTCCATGAATAGTATAGCTGGGTCCTCAGGTAGAACTATGCCTAATTTTCTGAGGAACCACCAGATTGATTTCCACAGTGGTTGTACCAGTTTGCAATCCCACCAGCAATGGACAAGTGTTCCTCTTTCTCCACATCTTCGCCAGTATCTGCTGTTACTTGAGGTTTTGATCTTAGCCATTCTGACTGGTGTAACGTGGAATTTCAGGGTCATTTTAATTTGCATCCATGATGACTAAGGATGACTAAGAAACATTTCTTTAAGTTCTTCTCAGCTGTTTGAGATTCCTCAGTTGAGAATTCTGTTTAGCTCCCTGTTTGGCTCTGTACCCCATTTTAATAGGGTTATTTGGTTCTCAGGAGTCTAACTTCTTGAGTTCTTTGTATATATTGGATATTAGCCCTTTATCAGATGTAGGATTGGTAAAGATCTTTTCCAAATCTGTTGGTTGCCATTTTGTCCTATTGACAGTGTCCATTGCTTTACAGAAGCTTTGCAATTTTATGAGGTCCCATTTGTCAATAGTTGATTTTAGAACATGAGCCATTGGCATTCTGCTCAGGAAATTTTTCCCTGCGCCAATGTGTTCAAGGTTCGTCCCCACTTTCTCTTCTATTAGGTTTAACCTATCTGGTTTTATGTGGAGCTTCTTGATGCACTTGGACTTGAGTTTTGTACAGGGAGATAAGAATGGATCAATTTGCATTCTTCTATATGCCAATTGACAGTTGAACTAGCACCATTTATTGAAAATGCTGTCTTTTTTCCACTGGATAGTTTTGGCTTCTTTGTCAAAGATCAAGTGACCATAGGTGTGTAGGTTCATTTCTAGGTCTTCAATTCTATTCCATTGATCTACCTGCCTATCTCTATACCATATGCAGTTTTTACCACTATTGCCCTGTAGTATAGCTTGAGGACAGGAATGGTGATTTTCCCCAGCAGTTCTATTGTTGAGAATGGTTTGTACTATCCTGAGGTTCTTGTTATTGGAGATAAATTTGAGAATTTCTCTTTCTTTGTGAAGAATTGCCTTGGAATTTTGATGAGGATTACATTGAATGTGTAGCTTGCTTTTGGTAAAATGGCCATTTTTTACTATGTTAATCCTGCTGATCCCATGATCAAAAAAGCTCTAAGTACCAACAATATAATTCACAAACCATATGAAACCCAAGAAGAAAGACCATAACAAAGTGTGGATGCTACAGTCCTACTATGAAGGGGAAAGAAAATAATCTCAGGATGTAAAGGGAGCAAGGGATCTTGGAGGAGGGGGAAAGAGAAAGGGGGCAGTTTAGATTCAGGAGAAGATGGAGGAGAAGTACAGAGGGTCAGGATTTTGAAAGGAAGTATGAATGGGGGGGACTGGAGGAAGCCACTAGAAACTCCCAGACACCAGGGACCCAAGGGGTTCCCAGGCCCCAACAGCCGAAATATCCAACAAAGGGGATAGAGAACCTGTAGAGACCATATGCAGTGGATAAGCATGGCCCTCGGTTGAGGAATGGGGCCACCCACCTACCTCAAAAATATTAATCCAGAATTCCTCACATCCAGAGGAACTGCAGGGACAAAGAGTGGAGCAGAGACTGAAGGAAAGGCCTTCCTGAGACTGCTCCACCTAGGGATTCATCCCATCTGCAGACACCAAACCCAGACACTATCGCCAATGCCAAGAAATGCTTACTGACAGGAGCCTGGTATAGTTGTCCTCTGAGAGGCTCTGCCAGAGCAGGACCAATACAGATGCAGATGCTCACAGCCAACCATCTGACTGAGCTCAGGGACCCCAATGGAGGAGTTACAGGGAGGAGTTAGGGGAAGGAGTGAAGGAGCTGAAGGGGATTTCAACCTATAGGAAGAATAACAATATCAACCAACCAGACCCCCCAGAGCTCCCAGGAACTAAATCACCAAACAAAGATTACACGTGGGGGGGACCTATGGCTCCAGCTGGATATGTAGCAGATGATGGCCTTGTCTGGCATCAATGGGAGGGGAGGCCCTTGGTCCTGTGGAGTCTTGATGACCCAGCATAAGGGATTGCTAGGGCGCTGAGGTGGAAGAGGATGGGCGAGTATCAAAGCACCCTCATAGAGGCAGGGGAGGAGAGAGGATGGGGGTTTGTGGAGAGGAAACTGGGAATGAGGATAACATTTGAAATGTAAATAAATAAAATAGCCAGTAAAAAATTTAAAAAATGAAAAGTAATTCATTCACTTATTCTACTGTTTAAAGAGTTTATTCTAAAAGTATAGTTTGACTTAGGCAAATGATTCTTTGGGCTGATAAGGGTGTAAAATGACTGTTAAATACCTTGAGGTATGTCATGTTGAGCATCTCTGACCCTCACAACCTCGAGGCCAGGGAAGTACTCACAGCCTTACTTTCTAGACAGGGAAACTGGCAAAGTATCATCTATCATATGACACTTCTGGCATACATTGGAGGCATGATCTAAACATGTTTCTGACTAACTTTAAATTCTGTGTCCTTCCTATATGTGCCTCAACACATCAGAGCTGAGGTCTCTGCTACTGTAATTTGCCTTGTTACAATGTATTTTCCCACTAAGTTTTCACTCAGTCATCATTACTAAGCAAGATGTCTCAGCTAACTTACAAAAGTGACTTTATTCTTTAATTGCAATTTCCAAGAGCTTGATGTCAACCACAAGGTGCTTCCCAAAAGGGGGTTTCATACCTACTGCAACCCCTGGGAATCTTAAAATATGGCTGCACTTGAACTGGGCTACAGAGTCTCTTCATTCAGTCCTGGGTTCATATTTCTATGGTGACACCGATGGGTTTAATAACAAACAGATCACTTTCTGGGCATAGATCTTTGACCTGCACATCAACACAATGAACGAAGAAGAGAGAAGAAATGAAAATGGAAGCAGGCCCACAGATCCCTTTTCTCTCTGACATAGTGCAATTTGGATATAGATCAGCTATCCTGCTTTCACCTGAATAAGCCGGTGCCCTCCACAAGGCATTTGTTAGGCATCCATGGAGAAGCAGGAAGGCTTCAGATAGCTTTCCTCAAATCTTCCCTTCCTCCACACTCCCCCCCATACATATTCTATTTTCTGGGTGGTTGTCAGAGGAACACAACATCTTGCAGTCGCCTTCAAGACCCCAGGAGCAGTTTTGGCTCCATGAAGCATTCCAAGCTCCTGTCACAATGCTGCAGCTGCCTGCTCTCAGTTCAGTCAGAATGAGTTCCCACAGTGCACCTGTCCTCTAATCCCACAATGTGCGCACACAGATACACACACACACACACACACACACACACACACACACACGCACGCACACACTCCAGTTAGATAAAGGAAGAAAACCCCTGTCAAGCCTTTAACAAAATCCCTTTTGTTAACAGACCTGGTTGTTTTCAATTGTAAAAGTGTGGCTGCCTCTTGCTTTGGAGAGGGATTAGTACACATTTTCCACCTGGCTTGCCCTGACCTATTGAATGTGAGTGTAGGTATGAACTTGGAGGCAAGAAATGAAGGAGAGTATGAAAGGGAGAGAGAGCACAGCAGAGCAAGCATCCAGACATGAGGTATGACGTCAAAACCCTGAAGTTCAGATTCAGGACTCCGGAGTCAACCACCTTCAAGGTAGAGAGACTGGATATGAGAAGAGAGTGGGCGGATCTCTCTGACAACTTACTTTTTGTCTAAGACAGTTTCATGAGCAAAAATACTTCGAGGGGGAGAAGCCTCCTAGAATAAAGTAGAGGAAGAGAATATAGACGTTATTAACAATGCTCGTGTTTGAGTGGGAGGTGGGGGTGACCTGTTCCTTTCATTTAAACTATTCGGAGTTCTCCACATTCCCTTTTATCATCAAGATGAGGAGAAAGGATGCAAATGTTGAACCCACAGGCAGAAAGAGACTCAAAGATGCACGGACACCTTCTGAACCAAGCCACTCCGGGCTACTCAGAAATTAATGTGAAAACTTTCAAATATTAATTTTTCCAGGTTTCTTTTTTTCACTCTGAAGACTGAAAACTGGGCACAGTGCATCTGCACCCTGACACATACACGTTTTTCTACACTCTCCCCATCCTCTTCCTCCTTCTATCTTTATCTTAGTTTATTTTTATTATTTATTTATTAATTAATTTATTAATTTATTTATTTATTATTTTCTACAACTCAACTGAAGTTTCTCTTCCCAGTCCCTTCTCCTGACCCTACCCTTCCACTCCTCCTCAGTTTCCCTTCAAAAAAGGGCAGACCTCCTCTGGATATCCACCAAACAGCATACCAATTTACAGTAAGCCTGGGCACTTCCCCACATATTAAGGCTGGACAAGGCAACTCAGTAGGAAGAAAGGGTTGCAAATACGGGCAACAAGTCAGAGACAGCGCCTGCTCCCACTATTGGGAGTCCCATAAGAAGACTTAGCTACAACACTCTTATTTTTTTTAAATGGACAAATTGTTTATTGCTTGCTTCTCATTTACTTTCCTTAAGATTTAAAATCATACAGCATTCATCCATTGTACATAATGGTTCTCATAAAAAAATCTTCAATGTCTCATGTACTTCGGCCATATTAACTTCCAGTTACCTTACCCTGCTCTCATTCCTTCCTTCTAACCAGTCTCCTCCCCACAGTGTTCCATTGGTTTCCATGGCTATGTAGATAATCTAGGACACACAAATCAGATAAAACATTGGATATTCATCTTTCTGAGTTGAGCTTGTTCAGTTTGATATGATGCTCTCCACTTCCATCCATTTTTCCAGCAAGGGGCATAAGTTTGTGCTTCTTTACTGCTAAATAAAGATGCATCATATACATATACCACAGCCTTAACCATCAAAGGAAATGTGAATTAAGGCTACACTGAGTCTACCATCACAGTTAGAAATGCTATCATTAAATAAAAAAACAATAAATGCAAGTGAGGATATGAGGGAAAGCAGAACTTTCATATCCTCTTGTGAAGAATAGAAACTATTCCAACAATTACAGAAGCCAGTATTATGATCCCTAATAAACAAAGCACAGAACTGCCATATGACTTAGCTATGCCAGTCTTAGGTATATAGGCTAAGGATTTTAAAACAACTTATTACAGAAATATTTGAACATCATGCTTGTTGCTAGAATCTTGACAATAGCCAAGTCATAGAATCAGTCTATGTGTCCATCAGCAGATCGACGGCTAGACAGTGTTTCTTGAAGAACTCACTCCTAACCCAGAGGACCTCTGAACTCATCTGTGACATCTGTGACAGTCACCCTCTCCATATATAACACTGATTCGCCAAGATATTGAGTGGTTATTAAGATTATACTTCAGGGTAAATATATGGATTTCAGCTAAGACAGGCACCTGCTCCTTATTAAATAATTTAAATTAGGGCTATTGAGGTGGCTCAGTGGGTCAAGGCATGTACGAGCAAGCCTGAACACCTGAGTTAGGTCTCCAGGACCCACACAGTGGAAGGAAAGAAGTGTCCATATCCCTCAGTTAGTGATGAGGACTCATGGACCCTTCCCATCTCATGATACATAGTAGCTGGCTTGATCTCATGCAGGTAACCACAGCTGCTGTGAGTCATGAGGCCAGTGGTTCTGTTGAGTCCCCAAGACACTGCTTTGCTCCTGTCCTCCCTCACCTCTGGTTCTTACACTCTTTCCACTTCCTTTCCAGGAAGGTCCCTGAGCCTCAGCAGGGGTGTGACGTAGACAATGTGATGTCCCATTTGTAGCTGAACATGCCTCAGTCACTGAATCTCTGCACTTGGGATTATTAAATAAAAATTTAAAGGACACAAAGTTAGGAGTGGGAAGGATCCAGGAGAAATTAAGGGAGGAGCTGGTACGAATATAATCAAAATACATTATATGAAGTTTTCAAAATATAGAATATTATTTGGACATGAAAATAATACATTTTGCTATAATTTTTATTCTCGAACACCACATTTTATGTTGTAAGCACCATATTTATCTTTTCTCTTCCTTCTCTTCAAACCCTTCCATATGCCTCTCCTTGCTCTCTTTAAAATTTATTTCCTATTCTTATCACATTCTTAAGGCATATAATAAACTACACACACACACACACACACACACACCTGTATATATATATATATACACGTGTGTGTGTGTATATATCTCTATATATATATATATATATATATATATATATATATATACATATATATTAAAAGTAGCATGGAAGTATTTCACAAATAAGAAAGAAAAACGACAGTATTTATTACATTTAGTAGGACATAATGCAGAATGTATAAGGCGAACCTGATGCAGTGGGTCTGAGTGTGCAGACCTGTAAGGCAGTGAGAAGAAAGGAGCCAAAATCCCCAAAACAACCTGGCAACATCATTTACTTCTAGCAAAAGTAAAGATGAAAAGGGATGAATTCAGTTAAGTTATGTTAAAGCATTAAAAAAAAAAAACATGCCTTCTTGGAGTGGTGACTACTGTCTTCATGGAGGCAGAGGCTTGAAAGCTTCTTTTCAGCACAATAGAGGTTAGGGATGGGGGTTGGAGGGAATGGGGGAGGGGGAGGTAGGCTCAGGCTGGTGCTCCCCACACATAGAGTGCTGAAATAGAGCACACAAGGGATCATTTCCATAGTGAATGTTGGGGTCCTCTGCTTTTCCTACCACTTAGTTCCAAGTAGGACAGTAAATACGCAGGCAGAAGATAAGATGGGTCTTCTTTAGAGAGAACTTGATGTTAAGTAGGCTTTCTAAAGATGATAGTATAGGCATGGTAAACAATTGCCGAGCCATGGAACCAGCCAGCTCACTGTCCGAGCTAATAAACCCAGAACTTCTATCTGCCTTTTGTACTTTGGTGTTCTAATTTTTAGCAGGAACTTGCAGCTAAGGGTCACCAGGCATCTGAGCAAAGCTTCTACCATAAATGGCACAGATAAGACCCAATAGACAAAATAATCTAAGTAGAAGAGGACGATGGTAGGAGAAAAATAAACCTCAAACTACTGTGTGTGTCCTAAAAACATAAAAGCAGGCAGTATGTTCATGAAACATCAACCCAATTCAGAAATGAGAAAGCTCCTAGAAATTGAAAGTACTATGGGTTACCTTTGAAATATTATCTTCATCAGAAGGATAAAAGACAAAGTTGATGAAAAGGCACATTTATTCTCTAAAGAAATAAAGCTGAAAGAAAAAAAAGCTAAAACTCAGAAGCAAAAAAATACAAGAAAACTAACTTTTCAGTAATTAATTTTGCAGATAAGGACAGACAGGTAAAAAGCTGATGCATCTGTATACATGAAACCCTCTCCCCCAGTCCAAAGATGCATCCCACATTGAAATAAATAAAAGTCTGTACCAAGAAGATCACAAGATTCTAATTATTTTTAATCGTCAAAAAACACATAAAGGAAGAAAAATTAAAATGGTGTGAAATATCTCAAAAGCAATAACAGAACCTGGAAAATAGTTTAAACAATCAGAAATAATTTCCAACCTAGTTACCTATATCCTACCCTATAACACAATAGTAATAAAGGACATATTCATTTTTGAAATGTTTTGGTATATCCTATCTTTAAGGAATACTCCGCCAAAATGTGGAGCTAAATGAGATGCTTGGAAGTGAGTGTGTGTGTGTGTGTGTGTGTGTGTGTGTGTGTGAGAGAGAGAGAGAGAGAGAGAGAGAGAGAGAGAGAGAGAGAGATACCCAAGGATGTAAGATTTCCTGATGCTGAAGTTACAGGTGGTCAGAAGCCAACTGAGGCGTGTGCTGGGAACTGAACTCAGGTCATCTTGAAGAGCAGTATATGTACTTAACTGCTGAGTCATTGCTCCAGACCCTTGTAAAAAAAAAAAAAACTTTTAAACAAACATTGGACCAAAGAAATCGAGGCCTAATACAGTTAAAAGATAAATCAATCCCCAAGTTGATAGTGAAGGAAGACTCCAGGTTAACAATGGTGACAAGAGAGCAACCAGTGTCCATGAAACCAGAGGAAGTACCTCTACAGGCACAAACCTCATAGAATAGGTGATGTGATTTGATGCTGAAGGAGAGTTAAGCCATAGGGAGATGCAGAGGTGAGTTGATAACTTCACAGGAAATGATAACAACTCAGAAAATAGTTACTAGCTCCAGAAAAAGCAAACAGTGTGCCAAAAAGGAAGTAGAACTCATTATGGTTCTGCTCTGAATATGTATGCATAGTCGTAAGAACACAAATGCTAACTATTAATCAAACAAAGGATCCAGCTTTAGGGAAAAGGTGGGATAGAGGATAGGAAGTGTACCCGCGCACAGAAAAGTGAACATGTTAAGTAATGTTTACACCATCCAAAAATGAAGGAGTGTGCTGAGCATTTGGTATTTAGAGGCGTGAAGCCAATCAACAGAAACAACTACAATGGGAAATAATTGCTCACAAAGGGCAGAAAAAAATAAGTTTTTATCGAGTTACAGGAGGGTGTGAGGCTCCAAAATAATTCTCTGAGACTGACTTCACTCTTTAAGCACACATAAGAAACAAAATTTCAATTCCTAGTCCCCACAAGTGCTGAATTTACAATCACCTGTAACTCTAGCTTCAGGGAACCTCACACTCTTAAGGTTTCCTTCTACAGGCACCTGCACGTGCAAATAAAAAAATAAATCTAAGAAACCTTAAAACCCAATATTTTAAGACTCTAACATACATATATAAGATACCTGAACATATACTCAAACACACACACACACAAATTGAAATCAATAAAATGAAAGGCAGCAAAAAAAGCATAACAGATTTTTAAAAAAGCATAAAGGAAAACTATAAAGCTTAAAGGAGAGTGTAACCTCAACATTGAGAAGGGAGTGGTAAAGATTCAGTTTTACTCTTTTGGCTTTACCTAGGACACCTGACTTTATAATATACATGGTTTCTCTGCTGAATGTCCCTTCATTACAACAGTGCTTCCTGGTCTTTTTCATTACAAAAATCCATGTAAATAGTTGTTAACACACAGGTTGATTAAGGATATGTAAAGGAAGACAGGAAGTAAATACATACATATATACATATATATATGTATACATATATATGTATGTATGTATGTATGTATGTATATCACTTCATGCTATGAAGGCCTCATAAATGACAGGTAGACTGAATGATTGACAGGTTCAAATCTACTAGCTAACCCTGAGAGAGGCTGACTGATGAAGATAATACAGTTTTCCCCAGCCTCCTCTCTTCCCTCTCATGTTATCTAGTGAAGAATAGATCTGGAAGGGTAAAATTCTCTTAAATCTTTTTCTGTGAGGTGGTGTGGCCAACCGTGGAAGGCTGCCTTTGGTCCATCTCAGCCACACCCTCAGCACACCAATACTCCTCCCTCAAAAATCCTTCTCTCACCCAGACTCCGTTAACTCTTTCCACACCTCAATAAATCTTTGGAAAAGATGTCAAACCAGCTCTGTCCACCTGAGTCAGAGGCTATGTCACTGACAGAGACATTGAAAATACCTGAATGCCCAGATAAGATGCACTTGGTGTGGCAGGGTGGTGGAAACTACCTGTAGGCTGAGGGAGTCTGTGTTTAAGGAGGATCATGTATACTGGAACAAGTCTTCATTAGTATCTCAAAGCCTTTTTCCCTTCATGTGAATTCCCAGCACATGTGGCTTGGACAAGCATTTCAACCACTGATTAGCCATAGGCCTGTGGCTCTTTCTGGAGCTGCAGGAGGTAAACAATCACACTTCATTAAAGGCTGATTTGATTTGATCCACTGAGAGGTTGTCAGTGGCTCCTGGAGCTGCATCTTTGTGGAAAGAAGACTCATGTGTAGTTTTAAAAAATGGTCCTACTATGTTTGACTAGTGTCATTCTGGGCAAGTTTTCTCCCCTCCCATTTGCCAAAGGTAAGTACAGTATCAGAAGAATGTAAATAAAAAAGTCAATAATGTCCCTACCCTGGGTGCTCTACCCACACTCTGCTGACAAATCTATACCGTTACAGTTCCTTTTCCCCCCTGAGAACACACTACCTAAGGCAAACACTGTCCTGGATCCTAGCGCAAACAATGAAGCAATCATGCTGGTAAAATCTTTGCCCAGGGGCTTGTCTATCACTGGCCACGGCCATCTGACTCTACCAACATCCCTGGGTATCTCTGAATGATGCTTCTGCCTTGCTCTTCAGCAGAAGGGACACCAAAGGAGCTCCCCAATGAAACACACAAAACCAAAGCGATCCAGGATTAAATGAAGGCAGAGTTCATGAAAGGCTGCAAGTTAACCCACTCTGAGAGAATGAATTCCCATAGCCCTGCCCCTCCAGGCTGCCAGACAAATGATCCTTTTCTCTGCAGCATTGCCACCTCATTTCCCACCTTCAGCTGAATCACGGAGCGGATGGGGCTCTGCCTGGCAGCTCCTCTCATGCAGGAGCAGCAGCTTTGAGGAAGAGCAGCAGTCAGCTTCAGGTAGCCAGCAAGCCCCAGCAGGGCTCTTCGGGAATGCACTCGGTTCTCTGTCATTCACAGCTCAAAGGTTCAGCATAAGCCATGTGAAGCATGGGCTCAGTCACAGCAGAAAGATGGGAGGAAACAGGGCTTTAATTCTTATATCCCTGGCAGAGTGAGGTTATTAAAAAAAAAAACCTAATTTCTGAGCACTGAACTAGAAATTAGTTAATCTCTTCTGCTACTTCTATTTCCCTGATGTCTCCTCTGCAAAGGGAAGGGCTTTGATTAGTGGGTCTCCAAAGCCCCTTTCTGTGTTAGGGTTCTGACTTCTACTTCCAACAGTCCTCTGCAAACATCTGCACCTCATAAACGTCTTGCTATATGAGAGACAGTGAAGCGAAATAGATTAGCTTGCATTATTATAGAGAATAGATGCTTCTCCAGGTTGCCACTGAAGAGAAACAATGCTAAACATTACTTGTTAAAATTCTTTTCACAGAAAGCCAGATTATAGAGCTACTTACCAAGACCTGCAGAGAATTTGCTCAAAAAGTAAGGTTTTTTTGTTTTTTTTGTTTTTTTTTTTGTTTAGATTCATGTAACCAACCTCAGTATCTTAGAGATCTGGGCTTATTCTGCATAGCAGATTCAGAGTGAGGACTTTAAAGGGCTCCAGGTCTGTGTATGGCCCCTCCTGTTCCCTTTCTGATAGATAAATGTCTTTCCTTCATCTTAAAAGGCAAGTGTGCTGCATGAAGAAGGACTTAAAACTGAAAGGCATCAAGATCAGCAGGTGTCTCAGAAGACTGGAGTTCCAGAACTGCTTCTTGCATCTGACTAGAGCCAGGAGTTAAGGGGTGCAGACTGAATCAGATGAAACCAGGGAGAAAAGAAAAGGGAAAAGATTTAAATCAGGAGTGCCCATATGTAACTTTAATTTTTTTCAAAACCTATTTTTAATGGTGGTTCTTAAAAGTTTTAACCTCCCTTTAGCTCACCACTCACCAGAATTAGTAGGAAAAAAGGATACTGGGGGAAGGTGTGGACCTGTTTAGAAAGGTCCTTGGGAGCCACTGCCCTGTCTTTGTTGCCTGGAAATCAGCAGTTCAGTTCACAGATCAGCAGCAGCAGCTAGATCCACTAGCAAACACTTCACGGATATACTAGCAGTCCAGTTTAGTAGAGTCGGGATGGCAAACATAAATCAGCAGTAGTGACACTACCTAGCAAAGACAGCCAGGCCTCAGCCTTGGCTCGAGTCAGCAGGAGGGACCAGGAGGAACACCGGGAGTTCTTGGCTGTGCCTCTCTCAGAGAGGAGACCATAAGCATTGCACAACTAGCTCTATAAGCAAGCCAAGCTCAGTCCTTTTCTCCCTTGTCCACTGAAGGTTGTCAGGTTGAGGCTGTCAGAAAGTGGGAAGGATGAAGATGGCTTGAACTGGTTACCATGACATTACATCCTGATAAATTCATAACTTGAAGGTATCTGGATTAGTTGGGGTTCTCTAGAGGAACAGAACCAACAGAATGGACACACATTTAAAAGAGATTTCTTAGAGTCTCTCACACAGTTTTGTCAGCATTTTCTAACAATGCCAATTTTCATACTGGAGACAGGTTGAGAACCTAGTGACTGCTCAGTCTAGGAGACTGGATGCTTCAGCAGTCCCAAATGGGCACTGAAAGCCTGTAGAGTTCCTGGAGACCCACTACTCTTCAGTCTACATTGGAATTTCAAAGAAGCAGAAGTGGGCAGTAAAAGAATGTGTAGGAGGAGACAGTAGAAGTGGTAGCAGCAGCAGCTGCAACAGCAACTACAACAAAGTATATGAACTCACCTGCCAGATACAAGGCCATGAGCACAAAGGAAGAGCTTTTCCCATAGGACTTCCTTTAACCTAGGTTGCCACCCAAATGGCCCGGCCGCACTTGGGGCAAGACTTCCCACTTAGAATAACCATCAAGAAGAACCCTCATTGGTGTTCCCAGCAGCTTATCTCCTAGGTGATTCCAGATCCAATCAAATTGACAAACACAATCAACCATCACAACGTGTTATGTTAAAAATGAGCTTCCTGAGCTGGGCTATATCTGTGTTGGGGGACTGCCTGGCTAGAATGCCTAAAGCCCTGGGTTTGATCCTCAGGATCACATAAGCCATACATGGAAGCCCATGTCTGAAACCTGAGTACTTGGCTATCAAAGGCAAAGAATATCAGAAGATCAAAGTTGGCTTACTTTGGGGTCAGCCTGGGCTCCATGAAAACCTATTTTTTCTTTAAATTTCACAGCTTAGCCACACATTTGTTTTTATTCATCCCTAGTAGCTGAGGCCACCTGCCAGCCCAGGAAATGGTCAAATGTCAATACCCTTAAGTAAAGTTCCTATCAATTTCACACTATGGTAAAGCTGGGAGGGCTCCAGTTAGTGATAGGATATACATTTTACTGTGAACTTTTTCGAACATTTAAAGCTAAAATATTTCCCAATGAAGATCAGTGTATTCGCCAACTAGACTTTTTTTGCATTATGGCAAACCTATATATCTACCATATCTGTGTACCCACTTCATATCTCTTCACTGCTCATCATCTTTCAACTGGCAGAGAAGTGAAATCATCACATCACTGTTCTTCAGTATCAATCATACTCCAGTCACCAAAACACTGTCGATTTTCATTCATGTGGTTGCTCTTACTGATAATTCTTTCATTTTCATTACACAAGAGTATTACATGTGTCTCCGCAGTCATGGTGTGTGAATTTGAGGTACATTTGCAGTTTGAGGGTCTTAAGGATGAAATTGCTATATTCTTCTACATTCATTTCACTAACATTGAGTGACCACCTACCATTCAGATCACAATATTGGTAGGCTAAATATATGCTAATTTTGTTTTTTTAAGTTTCTGGAGAAATTTTTTTCAAAGTGACTAGACTACTTAATACTTTTACCAGGAATGTTGGTTCCATATTTTGGCCAACATTTAATGTTTAGTCTTCCCAAACTAAGTCATTTGGTAAGCTGGTAGTACTATCTTTTTTTTTGATTGGATTATCATTTCCTAATGACTAATGACATTGAGCACTTTGTCCCTGGGTGTATCACTTTTGTAAAGTGACTTCTCAGATTATTTTTTTCTCCTTCTGATGGGTATTTTATGTTTTCCATGGAAGACCATAACAATTCCTTACATGTTTTGGAAATCAGTACTTTTTCAGAAAAGGAGTTCTTAAGTACTCTTTCCTACTCTGTGACCTTAATAATGAGTTTATTTTTAAGGATTTATTGCTGTGCATATGAGTGTTTTACTTGAGGGTGTGTCTGTGGCCCAGATGTGTGTGTGGTGCTCACAGAGACCAGAGAGAGCATTGTACCTACTGGAACTGAAGTTACACATGGTTCTGAGCCACCATCTGGATATTAGAAACTGATTCCAGTCCTCTAGAAAAGCATCCTGTGCTCTTAACTACTGAAACATCTCTTCATCACCCATATTGAGTTTCTTAATGTGTCCTTTATTTCATAGACTTTTGTTTAATTTTTGAAATTACTTTCTGCTGCATCGTATGTCAGTTTTGTAAATTGTGAGGTTTGTCCTTTGTTTATCCTTGGGCATTTTTATACATCTCCATTGGTCATATCCATCCTCAACTGCCTCCTCTAAATCCCTCCAGACACATCCCAACATTGATTCCCTCCCATCTTCACATTTCATGTCCTCTCTCCATAATTTTTGATTGCTGTTTTTGATAATCACTGAGTCCAGTTAAATGTGCCTTATACAGCATTAGTTGATTCTGTTAGATTTATCTTGTGTAGGTCTTTTACAGGAAATAGGGAATCTATAGGGAATCATGGTTGCAATTTCCATCTTATAGCTAAAAGGTACCTTACAATTATCCTCCCTATCCTCTGGTTCTTCCATGGGCATTGAGGTGGTTGGTATGGATGTTCCATTTGGGTTGAACAATCAGTCACTTATTCTCAGTGCTTTGAACAGTTATGAGTCCCAGCATTAACTGATGCCCATTGCAAAAGAAGAAGGAGGAGGAGGAAGAGGAGGAGGAGGAGGAGGAGGAGGAGGAGGAGGAGGAGGAGGAGGAGAAGCTTTTCTGATCAAGGTTGGTAACAGCACTTATGTAAATGCTTAAACATAAATAGTTAGGAGACACCACTTTGGCAATAGTAAAACAATGGTAGTAGGTTCTCCTCTGAGGTCTATATACCCTGAGCCACAGGCTTTTTGACCAGTTTTACAATACCAGAAATCAACCCCTTTCCTTGACGCAAGTATTAGATACAATCAGAAAATACATAATTATCTCCATAACCTTCATTCCCCTAATTCACTAATGTACATGCTTCCCTGGCAGGTCAAATATTACAGCATAATTTCACCTCTGGGTAAAACTATTTATGACTTTTCTTCCCCAACAGCCAACATTGCTCTACCAGTACAATGAAAGTGATCCAACAGGGAGGGAATTTACAGGTCCAGTACGGCTTTAATTCCCTATGCCCTGCAACCAAAGTGTGTTCTGCCTTTATCAACATACTCTAATCATTGACTTATGATGTACAATTAAAACCAATGGCAATATTCTATGTTTCCAGGGGGCAGACCTGGAACATCTATAACCAAAAATTTCTAAGAAGGTAGCATCAAGATTTTGCTCTAATAGACCTTGTCTTCTGAGGAAAGCATTGTCCACTCATACAAAGTACCTGTGTTCAAGTTCCTTCCTTTAAAATACAATTACATTTTTAAATTAACTTACACAGCAATGTGTTTCCATTAGTGTTTTTCATATGTCCTTAGTTTTTGTTAAACACATCCCCACCCTCTCCTCTCCCATACCCACGCTGTCCCACCCTAGTTTCATATCTTCAGTGTTCTTCTGTCTTTTCACCCATTAAGATCCCTCCTCTTCCTTCTCTCTAAGTATTTATTTACTTACTTATTATGGTTTTTCAAGACAGGGTTTGTCTGTGTAGATCTGGCTGCCCTGGAACTTACTCTGTAGATCTAACTGGCCTCAAACTTGGAGATCCACCTGCCTTTGCCTCCTGAATGCTGGGATTAAAGGTACAAACCACCACCACTTAACTTCTAAGTTTTATTTTTAAGGTATGTTTTTAAACTCAGGTAGACTTTTAAGCCATTAATTTAATACCTTACTCTTTTATTAATATTAACATATAAAGCCATAGTTCCTCTAAGTATTGCTATAACTATATTCCAAAAATGATTGCAGTACCATATTTTTGTTATAGTTAAAATCAAAATATTTTCTATTTTTACTTACAACATATGGAATGTAGTTAATTTCTACATATTTGGGAACTTCCAAAATATTTGTGAATTTCTATTTTGACACTGTTCCATGAATGTCATGGAACACACACTGTATAGTTTCAATTTGATTTTAACTTACGAGTCTATTTAGTTTACGTATTTACTGATTTTTCTATCTTTAAGTGATGATCAAAAATTCATTTATTGACCACATTGCATGTATTTTATATACATCTCTCTGATGAAAACATATCCAGCAAGAAAGTGATTTATATTTCCACAAGGAAATAAAATCTATGTTTAAAATAAGCATGATATATGGAGCAAATTTTGACAGATATACAAATATTACATAATATGATGTTATTGTTTTTATATTTATCTAAAATCTTTATTTTAAAGGTCTCAACACTAACATAAATCAGGCAGTACATAGGTTCTTCTTTTTACCAAAATACTTAATTCAGACAGCATATTCTAAAGTGTATAAATACTATTCAAGAAAGAAAAATGATTGCTGAAAATGTATTTATCCAGGTGGAGAAATCCCAGAAGCTGTATAAGGCCCCAGAAATAATTACTGCTGATTTGTAAAAATAAATACAGAAACTGTATTTGAAAATAAATATTATTTATCTAATAGAGAATTATAAAGTTATGTAGAAGAAATGAATAAGAATCTGATATTTGTACCGTTTAAAACATATTCTATATAAAATCATAAATGTTCTACTTAAAAACTCTGGTATTTATAAAATCTCCCTTCCTCCCCCCGAAAAAAAAAGAGTAGGAAGTGATAGTTTCTAATTCCTTCCCATATTACTGACTGACTGTCATCACTAAAGAAACTTGATACTGCAGTGTCCGGGGTAATCTATATGGTGACTAGTCCTCACTCATGAAGTATAGGCAGTGGACTATGTGTCACTAGCTGCTGAAAAGATTAAGTTTTTTACTACTTCTCACCTCCTCTTTAAATAAAACTCTCCAGGACAACATTAGTCGCTGTTGGTGGAAGAAAGCCGTCTTCGACAACCTGAGTTCCTTAGCATGGTTCAGAATCTCCATGTGCAAGCCAACAACATCTAAACTGAACAGACACATAGTGAGACATGAGATCCTATCCTGTTATCTGTCAACCTACTTTTAGTCTCCTAGCATTTCTCTGATTAACTCAAGGAACTATTAATGAATTTTTCACAAAATCAAGCCTCTAAAACAGATTATGTTTTGTCCAGTTTTTCTTCTTCTGTGTTTTTTCCTCCGATGCACAAGAAACTTATTTGTGTTTAGTTGGGAATCTGTTCTGAATTCCTTTTTAAAAAATTTTTAATTCCTTAAGAATTTTATATGATCTCCCTGACATCTTTATGTGCTGTTTAAATTTTTGTTACTATTGTTTTAATAGCTAATAAACTTTAATCTATGGTGCTTATATACTCCTGCTGTAGGACAATTTTACTGTTGTGTAGTCAGCCTATCAGGTGCCAAACCCTAAACGAAAACTGACTCTCCCCCACCCAGTGCCATCAACTCCATGTTAGAATACTGACTAAGTTGATCTAGTACAGGTCTTGCACAGGCAACCCCAGTTGCTGTGAGTTCATGGGTGTAGCCATCTTGCTATGTACAGAAGAAGCTGCTTTTAATTTAAGTCTTTCTTGGCCTCTGCTTTTATGATATTCCTACCCTGACTCTCTTCCCTGATGATCTGTGAGCCCTGAGAGGACAGTGTGATGCAGATGAACCATTTGTGATTAAGCACTCCACTAACACTTACACTTTGCACATGGACCAGTTGTGAGTGTCTACATGACCCACAATTGGCTGCACATAGTGGCTTCTCAGATGCGGTCTGAGAGCTGTGCTAATCTATGAGCAGAGAGAAAAGTTTAAAAGGTAGTTTGACTCTATGCTCACTTAGTAGACTAATAGTAGTGGTCCACTCCTGGTGCTATAAATGTGGTGGTGGTGGTGGGGTGACGGGCATGGGTTCTTAGCCAGTTTTATAGTACCTAGCACATATTTGCTACTGTGGAAGGAGCCTTACATTCAATCATAAAATAATTACCCCATATATAATGCATGCCGGTATTGCAACCCATGGACATATCTTGATGACAATTATTATCGCAGTTCCCAGGGTTCACAGCTGTAGGGCACGTGAACTGGGCCATCAGATGGACATGGAGACGGAGCATGCTCAAACCCCAAGAATCCCAGAGATTTGAGACAGCAGGAGTAGGGCTGTTCTGCACCCACCCCCCACCTGTCTTTATGTCTGCTCTGGAGCCATGACCCTCAATTAAAGTATCCATGGGCAGTCAGTCAAATACCACAACACCTGGAATGCTTCTTCATCCTAATGAGGCATTTCAGTAGCCTTAGCCTTCAGCCAATGATCTTCCCTTCATGGATATTCTCATGCCCTTCACCAAAATTATGTAACCCCTGCTTTCCTCAAATAAAGCATATGCATTCACATCCACTCCCAATACTGAAATACAAACAAGGTAAGATCTTCTCAGAGAGCTGCTTCATTAAAGATCACCATGGGGAGGGCCTTCGCCTAAAGGAGCCATAACACTAAGACTCCTAAAGACCTCTTTTCTCCTGCCCCTCTGGCACTCAGCACTCAACACTCCTGTATGAGCTGGCTCTCCCCTTCGGGCCTGGTTTACAGCATTGCTCTGACACCCCAAAGGGAGATGATGACTGCAGACTCCCCCTCCCAAACTTTGCCCGGTCCTCCCAAAGCCAGTGTATCAGTGGTTCCCAGAAACCACCAGAAGAGAGGCAGAACACAGGACCACATACACCTGGGTAAAACTGTCGATAATCCCCAGCCCTAGCATTGTCCAAAACACCTTCCTGTGCTGCAAAAGCTATCCAGAGGGAGGAAGTTTTCTGATCAGTACCAACTTGTTTTCTCCATGTCATGTGACCAGTGTGTGTGTGGCGCCTTCTGCAAAGGGTCTTATCATCAACTTCTAGTGCGCTGTGACACCTCTCACTAACAACCCAAGGGGAGGTATCTCATGTCCGACACTGGGATTTTTATTTGATGACCTAGCATTCTGAATTCTTTTATACTCTTTTCTTTGTATCAAAAATACAACCCATTGGGCCAGTGGAATGACTCAGCAGGTAAAGACACTGGTCACCGAAACCTGACAACCTGAGTTACAGCCTCAGATCACCCAATGGAAGAATAGAAATAACTCCTGAAAGATGTCTTTTGGCCTCAATACAACAATGTGGCACATATACCCATCTCCACGTACACACAACAATAAGTAAATAATAAATACATAATAATAACCCTTCAATGTATCACCTATTTCCTCTCAGGAAACACCTATCTGTATATTTCAGCACCTTTAGCTCACAGTCAATATAACACTTCAGGAAGTTGCTGAGTTATGCTGAATGTGTTAATATCTCAAACTGTAAAAACTGGCCACGTCCATTTTGCTTTTCACATGAGATTCTCTGTCTCTCTTCAATCATGTGACTCACTGAAGAAAAGTTTGTTTTAAATAACAAGTGTTTTCAAATAAAGAACTTAATCATATGTGTTTTTTGTATCACATCTCCTGAAATCAAGACCCTCATCCAAATAGAGGTACCAGTGAGAGTCACTTTGCATATAGAGTCATATTTTAAATGATATAGCATGTAACAACTTCAAAGAGATGTATATTCTGTGGTTATTGGGTATATTGTTGGTTTTAATCTTCTACTATGTAGTTCAAAGCAATTGACAATACTGTTCAGATTACCTGTATCTCTACTGATATTTTGTTCTGTTCCTCTAAGAACCCCATATTAAAGTCACCAGTAACAATTGTAAATTACCCGTTAGTCCCTGTATGTACACTTCTGCAAGGTGTAGATATAAGATCTGATAGTGTATATTTAGAACTTCTCCTCTATCTTCCTGATGAAATGATTCTTCCACTGTCATCAGTCTTCTCTTTTTATCTCTGGTTCACTGGCTTGTGTGTTTGATCTAGTGAAAGCATGGATACTCCAGGCACCTACACTGCTTTTCACACTGTTATCTTCTTCAATGTCAAACAACCCCTATTTTTCTCTTTATTCTTGTTCTATGTAAAATAAATCTCTTAATAATACCATATACTTGAGTATCATGGGTTTCAACACCAATTCTTGCAATCTCTGAAGTTGTAACTGAAGCATGTCATGTATCAACACTTAATATGAAATGTTGGGATGATTTGATAATTCACTTATGTCATTGAATTTGGTCTACCACTCTATTATTTTTAATAATGATTTTATTTACTATGTATTCCCTCAGTTTTGTTCTCCCCTGCTTCTTTTATGTTAATATCCTTTGAATTATTTAAATACTGTAGATAATTCTTAAAGCATACATTGGATTTTCAGTTATTCTTTCTCTCATGATTTCCCATTGATTGTTCTATATATTAAAGTATCCAAGTAGAAATAAAAGTTTACTTTGAATGAACATTTTTACTTTAACTGAACAAGAGTTTTTAAGCACTCAAAATCACCCAGATTGTGATATCACCCAGATATGAGATAGCAAACCTATTATTTAATGGGCCGATAGTGAGAAAACTTTGAAGAGAAGAAATATATCACCACTATATCCATCACACTCAATTACATTTTGTGCTGTGCCTGTCCCTACTTTTTCTTTATTATCTCAAATGGCATAATTATTACTAAATTAAAATAGTAATGATGTGAGTGGTTGGAAGCTGGTGCTGAGAAACAGAGACTGAGAGCTACCTCTGTATCTCAGTTTACCATTTGAGACTCATAAACAACATGATAGATGTTCACACAGAAACAACTGAGACTTTTTGCTTCTATTGTGTCTCTTGCTGCACTTTGCTGCCATGGTAACCTATTAGATGCAGTTGGTAACAGTGTCAACTCCTGCCCAAAGCCTGATATGAGAGAAACGTTTTGTCCTTTTTTTATAGCTTTTTTCTAGAAGCTAAAGTAGGGAGAAAAGAATTATTTGGGGTATAATGCGTGAATATTAAAAAATGAAACATTTTCTTGATGAAAACAAGCCTTGGGTGAGTGATTACATGATTCCATTTCTATACAGATTCAAAAAGTCTATGCCAGAAAACTTTCCAGATGTGTGGAACTAAGGACTGATTGTGAGTGTCTATTTCCTATGACAGTTCAAACTCCATGCTATGGCTTTCATATACGTTATCTCATTAGCCCTCAAAAGCACGCTATGCAGTAATTACAACTAATACTCCCATTCTCTGTGAGCCTTAATGCTAATGGAATCTAGACATTGCCCAAGTGCACAGGAAGTTCTTAAGTGTGCCTCCTTGTTTCTTTAATCATGAGCAGGAGTTGTGTGTTATTTCCTTATTTATTTACTTACTTATTCATGATGCTGTCTGTCAACATCAGCCGGGTGTTCGAGAGTAGGGAGATGGAGATGTCTCTGCTTCCTAGGGAGTTTTAAGCCCTGCGAGAGAAGTAACTGTGAGGATTCGCTCCTCCAGAAGTTTTCACACCAATATCAAAAAGTATTGTCAAGAATGATTTTCATAATGTTGTTCGGTATAACAGATAACTGAAAATATTCTAACTACTCAAAATTGGAAGAGTTAGTTACAGTATGTCCATATTCTAGAACACCCAGCTGATGTTGACAGATAACATTATATAAAAATAAATGAATAAAAAATAAGTAAATAACACACAACTCCCGCTCACAATCAAAGGAAACAAGGAGACATGCTTAAGAACATCCTGTGCGTTTAAGCGTAAACACAAATGCAAAGGGAAAAGTAGAGATTATATACAAATGGTCATTTATTTGGAGAGGAGAAGATGAAGTATTTTTACTTATTCTGTGTCTCAAAAACATAAAGTTGACAGCTGCACTGACGAAAACCACCAAGGTTAACTTACAGGCTCTACATGTGTATGAACTTCTATGCATACATTCGAACACACACATACATAAACACTAAAGAAAGCCAAATAGGCAAAAAAAAAACCCCTATAAATCCTAGCTTTACAAAACAAGAGGAAAGATTTAAAAATTGTATGGGTTTGGAGGGGGTAGGTTGGGTTTTAATATGCTTGGCCCCGGGAATGTCACTATTAGGAGGGATAGTCTTGTTGGAGTGGCTGTCATCTTATTAAAGTGGGTGAAGCCTTGTTGGAAGAAGTGTGTCACAGTGGGGGTGGGCTTTGAGACCCTTCTCCTAGCCAAGTGGGAGCCACTGTTCGCCTAGAGGCCTTCAGATCAAGATGTAGAGCCTTCAGATCCTCTGGCACCATGCCTTCCTGGACACTGCCATGCCTCCTGTCATGATGATAATAGACTGAACCTCAAAACCAGTAAGCCAACCCCAGTTAAATGTTGTCCTTTGTAAAAGTCGCCTTGGTCATGGTACTTCTTTATAGCAATAGAAATCCTAAGTAAAGCAGGGGGTATATGTATGGAATGCACACATATAAATATGTGTGTGTGCGCACATCCATGTACACACATGCAAAATCCAGAGCAGGACAGAAAGTATCTTTCTCCATTGCTTCCTTTTTAATTGTCATGACAGAGGGTCTCTTACTAAAGCAGAAGCTGTGTCTGAACTCTCACAAATTGCATATGTCTGCCTCTTAATGCTAGGTCACAGGCATGCGCAGCCAGGCCTGGCTTTTTACATAGTTTCTGAGAATTTTAAATCAGATCCTCAAACTTGTAGTGAGTCATCTCAGTAGTAACTTAATAAAAAACCTCTGTGTGTGTGTGTGTGTGTGTGTGTGTGTGTGTGTCTGTGTGTCTGTGTGTCTGTGTCTATGTCTATGTCTGTGTGTATGTATGTATGTATGTACATGTGTGTAAAGTATCAAATAAGTTTTTAAACTTTGCTTCTAAGGATACAAACTTTTGCTTCTACTATAAACAATTTGTCAGTTCTTAGAAAAATCAGAAAGAGTGCTTTGTCTCACAAAGCATGCACAGTGCCCCTTTTACCTTTGATTTCTCTTCCCTTGGTTTCAATTTTCTTCAATTACCTGTGGCCAAAGATACTAACTCGAAGTTTCCAGAAATAAGTACTTTATAACTTTTAAATAATTCTTATTATATTAGATTATCATAAATGTCATTTGATGATTACTTAGTATTGTTATAATTACAATTTTATAGGATTGGAGAGATAGGTCATTGCATTCTGTTCTTCCTGTGAAGCATGGAGCTGAGTTTGGTTCCTAGCATCTGTGTCAGGTGGCTCAGGTGACTCACAGCTGCCTGGAACTCCAGTTCCAAGAGATCCAAAGCCTTCTTCTCACCTCTTAGGGCACCTGCATTCATGTGCACATATACACATATATACGTGTTATTTTTAAAATAATTACATTTTACCATAGACACACATGCCAAAGATTTGATACTAACCAAGATCCCAGGCATACAATGAGAACTTGGAAAGTTCCCTGGGAGGATGAAAGAGGCTCCCACACAGAGATGTAGACCGGAACCTTTCTTCTAATAACACTGTGGGGCATCTCCACATGGAGCAATTCCATTCATCAGAGGAACTGTATAGATCTGAGCTGGGTACTTCAGTATGTATAAACCCTGGAAAGAAAAGCCTGGACAGTGTAGCTACAATTGTGAAGTTTTATTTTGCAAAGAAAGAGGGAGGAAGAGGGAGTAGATTGATGGAAAGGGAGGAGAGGGGATGGGAGGACACAGAGAGTAACAGAAAGAGGACATGAATAATGTGTAGAAATATCAGCATTGGGAATTTTTCTATAATAAATACATGAATAATTGTCATACTATTATCTTTATTTTTCTACACATGTAAAGTATTTAATACAAATGACAGAATATTCTGAAAACTACACAATTATTCAGTTTTTCTATCTGGTGATATTATAAATTACTTTAATTTTCCTTTTTATATTTTCCTATATGTTATGATTGCTTTATATTAAACATTATATTTGTAGAATAATTGTTTTAGAATTAATACGTTTTTCATGCCACGTGATGAAATTATGTAAACTGTAAAAACAGCCAAAAAAAAAAAACTGGAACATATCAAGACATTAACAGTTGTTGACATTTGGAGTTGAGCTTATGGATGACATTTTTCTTATATTTCTACTTAAATACCAATTATTCTATATTGGGAAAATGAAACATTTGTTGAAGTTGGGCCAAATGAAAGCTTAGAGGTTTTAATGGAAAAAATCAAATAACCTTCACTATTATAAAATTTTCATAATCCTAATAATAAACTATGATTTTAGAATCTGTATCTCAAGGAAAAATTATCATATAGTCATCAGAATGTTCTGTTAAGTAGCATATGCTATTCCGTGAATATTTTCTGTGAGTGCAGGTTATTAAGAAAGGAACACAAAGGTTGTAAGAAGGCTCATGACCTGAAATGTCTTCACTGAGAGGCAAACATCAGAGTCATTCAGTCAATGCAGTATCCTTTATAAAATGTTCAGGAATTCTCCCAGGAAACATTTAAGGAGATAGATTCCACATTATTCCTGATGTATGTCCCAATTAAATCTTCAGCATCACTCCCCTGGGACTGCTGATCTACAGGATGGATGATGTGATTCCAGATGACTGACGCCCACGCATCCATGAGATTCTCACAGGGGGGTGCATGACCGGCCCACTGACTGGAACCTGTAATGTGAAATATTAATTACATTCCTGAAGCTCTTCGAAGCTCTGACAATCCATATACCTAGGTAGACAAGTGTCTTCACGTATAAGAGCAATGTCATTTTCTAGAGAGGGAAAAATAAAGCACCTAGAAAATGTGCTTGTTTCATGTTTGCTCTAGCCTAGTTCACCACACACAAATCCAAGCTCAAAGACACTCTGACCCCCTCATCGGGAGTCATCTCTGATGTGGGATGAGTCTTTATAAAACACAGATGTATGTGCCTAACACCGTATGAAACATGAGTAGCAACAGCTCAAACAGAAAAAAGCAGGGATTGCGCCCCCAAATAGTAGCAGGGACCAACAAGAGACTATGAGAGTTTAAGCAATTTGTCAAGGTCACTTTTGTTATAGGTAAGTTGGTGCAGCACTGCACAGGCTGAGAAAACGTCAGCAAAAAAGTTCATGCACAAAAAAAGACAATGAAATGATGTTTCTTTCTCTTTTTTATAATAAGCGCATGGTGATCACAGTTCAGGCTTGGCTAGCCCTTCTCCTTTGTACTTCTCTTGGGTAAGATAATCAGGGACAAACACAACCTCATTTATTATGTTACCTCCACAACATTAAAGATGCATGTTCAAACACCAAGGGCATGCTTGTGGCCCTAAGCTAGGAATTCAATGACTCTGAATGCCCTCTATCCTGTTGATTAATAACCACATAAGGGTTGAGGGGAGAGCTCAATCCACTACAGAGCACCTAAGAACACATGCGTGAGGCAATTGGGTTCAAAACTCAGTACAAAAGAAAAATCTAACCAACCAGACAACAATAACAACAACAACAAAATCACAAGACATTCAAGGGCTTCTCTGTCCCTAAAAAGATGCAGCTGAACCCTGTGCAGTACCGCACCGACCCACAACTGAACACTTATATGTATACTCAGACATATTTGGTAATCCAGCAACTAAATGGCCCTTTTGCTAATGGCATGTTTTTTTTTCATTATCTTCAAGTAAGAAGTTCATCAGAAATTATTCACTTTATTCTAAGTTACGGAGGAAAATGAAGGCTATGTGAGGAGATGTTTGCAGAAGCCCTTTCTTCTGACTTAGTTTACAGCCACAGAACTATTGACAGCCAATCCCTTCCTCATGCCTTTTTACTGACCAGGTGGACATTATTAAGCACTTAATTTTCCAGAGGGGTTGTTTAGGAAGGAGATGGCACCTTTGTAATATATAATTTATAAAGCTGCAAGAACACGAGAACAACAGCTTCTACTGTTTCCAATGGTGGAGATGCAGAGCACGGACTCTCAGTTTTGAAGGAATTCAACTCATCACTTGACTTTTTCAGATGGGGAAACTGAGGCCCCAGAAATGTTAAAGTTGATCCAAAACAGCTTATTAGCTTACAGAATGGCAGACATTGGGACATAAGGCTACCTGGCCTCTCTTGTCACCCTTCTCCTTTCTTCTCCCTGCTCCAAGTTCAAGAATGTGCGGCCTTAGGGAGGTGCCAATGACAAAGCACCAGTGTACATTCAAGATTTTCTGTGAATTTCTTAATTGTTCAGCCAAAGAGGTGGAGCACACAGTGAGATCAAGTTCATTCAGATGCCGTGGCATATCTACACACACACACACACACACCTGACAGGGTAACTCAGCCTTCTCTTAACACAGGCAGGGCAGCCCTGTTGGCCAGCACCCTGGAAGGAAGGACAAGTATGAGAGAGCTTCTTTCCCACTCTTCAGCCTCCACCACACCAGCCTCAACAGCTCTGTTTTTGTTACATTTCTCTTTGATGAGTTCTCTGGACATCTTAACCAGGTCTCTCTGCTCACCATTCCTGTAATCTATAATTATCATAGTTCATGTGATGAAACAAAAATGTCTCATCTTAGCAAAAAGTGCTTTTTTAGTCCTATGTTTAAAATGCCACTGCCCCAAAGCAAATGGTGTTAAGTGCCAAGCTGGTAAACATGGGGAAAAAATTACACCTTGTCCCTTGTTAAACTTGATCACCAAAAACAATAAAATAAAATACAATAAAAGATAAAAGAAAGGGGGAAAAAGGCTGGAGGGGCACTTGCACTTGCTGGAAGGCATGAAGATAAACTTGGGGTGAATGTTGCCAGAGTGTGTTATGTACACATATGAAATATCTGAAATTGTCAAAAAGTAAATTAATTTTAAAAAGTTGCAGTAAATCTTGCCAAGTTAGATCACAGAAAACACACAAAGATTGAAATGCATTGATTACAATAAACAAAATCTGATGGCTCATTTTTAAAGTCAAAGTACCTTGAGTCAGCTCTGGTACAAATACAGATGAAATAAACTTTTGGTTGCTGTTGGTAGCCTGCTATGTTAGCTAGCCTCACTCAAATTCTGCTAGCCCTGCTCCCCCAACCCTTACTGGAGGCGCGGAGTAGAGGATTACTAACAGGAAACTTGCCTAAGGACTTAAGAGTGAAATGGCTGTGAGCATGGTCAGTTCTAAGCTAACCAGGATGGAAAACAGAAATTTAGCCAGGTTGAGAAATAAACCCAAGACCTAGATGACAATGTAAGACTTTACCCTCCTGTTCACTCAGCCACCAAGGGATGGGAGAGGGACACTTGGGTGTAGGTTTATAAAAGCAGTTCTCTCTGCTCGATTGACACATCTGCCATTCTGGGGAACACCCCATTCCTGCCCTAGCCTTAAAATAAAGTGCATTTTCTTTAACTTTGAGTTTCTGGTGCTCTTATTATGAAGTGAGGGCCCATATTTCTCACATTAAGAAGTTGTCACGCTCTTTTGCAGAAAAGAGGTTAAGGGGAATTGGTATAAATGCAAGTTCCATCCCTTCTAGCCAGGATATATTTCCCAAATAATTCCTTCATTAAAAGGCAGCTCATCTCCCACTCTGGACATCAGGAAGTAGACAGACTAGATCTCTTTCCCCATTTCACTCTGAGGAGCCAAATTCAAACACATCTCTTACCCTAGTTAGCAAAAATGGTTTGCTGTTACTGGAGCTGTACAGGAAGGTCCTGAGACTGTGAGAACACTCAGGAGCGTTTGTCCTAGGCTCATAGGCCATAGGTCATAAGTCAGCTTCCCAAGAGAGGGCAGCTAGAGATGAGGTCAGAATAATAATGTGTGATGAGCACATGAAATGGAGAGGAGGGAGTATCCCAAGAAAAGAAAGACACAGGGCTCGGGGGAAGCGGTTTCTCCTGTGAGAGACTGGGGCTGTGCGAAAAAGGGCACACGGCGAGATCAAATGTGAAGATAGCCAGGATTATCAACAGGAGTCTTGTCCTAAGTGGGAAGGAAAGTTGAGTAGTGGAGTATTCACAGGCTAGAATCTGACATCCAGACTGGGAGAGGGTGTGTACACAAGCACACAACTAGGGTGGGACTCTGTGTAAGCTCTGGGATGATACTCTAAAGGATCAACAGAAGCTAGGGCAGTGGTTCTCAGCCTTTCCAGTGCTTCAACCCTTTAATATAGTTCCTCATGCTGTGCTGATGCACAGCCATAAAATTATTTTATTATGACTTCATAACTGAGATTTTGCCATTATTATGCATCACAACCTGATGTGCGGGATGTCTGATGTATGAGCCCAAGGGGGTCACAACCTGCTTCTGACCTAGAAGATATTTAAGAGCTAAAAGCAGCAGGTCTACAAGGTATATTGGCTATGGGATGCAGAAGAAAAAAGTGAATCAAAGCTAACTGGTAGAATTTTGCGTGTGGTTAGAGGGTGCTAGACCTCCAAGCCTCAGGCTTTCATCAGTAAATGGAGACAGTATCTACATAGCAGTGCTGCTGGCAAGTGGCTGGGATACGATGTCTCACAAATGACTGGTAGCTCGTCTCATGCTCCGTTCTTTCTTGTTCCAATTGTTCATTCAGACTCCCAAACCTTCAATTCTTTTTATTCTCTTCTCCAACCCCTTTGTCAAATAGCCAGTTTACTGACCTAATCACTCTAAGTAGTCTCTACTGCAACAAGCTAGTAAAATAAGCAAGGTGACAATTGCTCTTATACACCCATTATTGAAAATGTCACTGCTACAGTTCAGCTCCCAGTGGCTCACTTGGCCGTTCTAGGGGGAACATCAATGGCAGACTCAGTTCCCATTATCAGCCAAATGTTCATGCACATGTGTATTTATTAACAAGGCATGGAGTGCTGGGTCATGTAAAGAGAGAAGAAAAGCATCGTGTCTAGTGGAAAGGAAGAAAAAACATGCATGCCATACTTTCATTGTAATTGAACTGTTAATACTCTACTGTTCAACCCTCCCTCCCACTTATGACAAAGTTCCTGATGATAGCCACAAGCACATAGACTGTAGCAATAGAATGTCACTCTGTAAAGGACAGGTAGGAAAGGCATCATGATTTTACAAATGAATTAAGTTGGGAGAATGTGACCCGCGTCACCTTCTCGCCAGCAAGAACGGACTCGGACACCAGGATCCTTCTGCAGCAAGCTTTATTCCAATGAAAATGAGGAAAGACCCCGAGGGGAAGAGGAGCTCTCCTTATATACCCATCGGGTCGGCGTGTCCCTACTCTATTGGCTGATGCGTCTCGGCAGATATGACACGTCGGGCTGCGTCAGTTTTTGACAGTTACCGGCTGCTCAGGCATTGGCCTTACTGGTGTTTGATGGTGATTTCAGGAGGGAGACTACGCATGCGCGGCAGCGCACCACAGGAGAATAGCTTGCTTAAATTTGCAAAAAATGCGTAGTTATTTAGTTAATGAAAATGTCTTGCTCTCGGTCTTAGCGCCATCTTCCTTGAGACTCCTGCGCCATGAGAGCGAAGTGGCGGAAGAAGAGAATGAGCAGGCTGAAGCGCAAGAGAAGAAAGACGAGGCAGAGGTCCAAGTAGAACCCCAGCTTGTGCACCCACGAAGCCTGCGGGAGCAGAAGTGAGGAATGCCGAAGGCTCGGGACACCGGGGACAAGCTGTTGGGACTGTATGCTGCTGTCGGTACTAAGTCTCTGTAGACCTGGAATGTCAACCTCGTCGAGATCACCTAGGAAAATGACTGCCTTTCTTACAACTAAAACCAGTCCCGCTGGCCCTCTGCCCCGGACCTATGGCATTCTGGACTAGTTCTGTTCTCTTGTGGCCAAGTGTAACTCGTGTACAATAAACCCTCTTGCTGTCAGCTGAAGAATCAAAAAAAAAAATATGTCTTGTGGCTCTTCATTTTATTTGTCTATCAGAACACCCATTTGGGATCAGCAGTAGTAGTAGTAATAGCAGCAGCAACAGCAGCAGCAGCATCTCAGCAGTTAAAATCTCTTGCGACAAAGTTTAACAGCCTGAGTTTGATCCACAGGACACATGCAGTAGAAGGAAACAACTCCCATGAGCTGCCCTCTGACCTCCAAATATACAGGGCAGTGTTTATTTGCTGCACACACACACACATACACACATTATTGCATACACAGATAAATAAATAAATATTTTTTATTTATCCCCATCCATCAAATATTAAGTCACATAAGTCGTAAGAACTCATGCAGCCACTATACAGCCCAAGGTCAAACATCTAGGAATTTTATGCCTGCGTTTTATGAACTATTATTATTATATAATTATTTCTAGGATCATACTTAATAAATAAAATAGGTTATGGTGATGTTTTGCCTTCAGAGAGATTTAATTTTTGCCAGACTTTGTAGCCAAGCTAATAATACACCAAGAGATCACTTAGGACTATGTGCTTACGGCGGTGTGTGTAGGGGGAAAGCCTCGGTGTCAGCCATCTTTCAATTGTGCTCACAGCCGCCGCTCTCTAACGCCAGTGCCCCGCAAATCCACCGGTGGTAAAGCACCCAGGAAACAACTGGCTACAAAAGCCGCTCGCAAGAGTGCGCCCTCTACTGGAGGGGTGAAGAAACCTCATCGTTACAGGCCTGGCACTGTGGCACTCCGTGAAATCAGGCGCTATCAGAAGTCCACTGAACTTCTGATTCACAAGCTCCCCTTTCAACGTCTGGTGCGAGAAATTGCTCAGGACTCCAAAACAGATCTGCGCTTCCAGAGTGCAGCTATTGGTGCTTTGCAGGAGGCAAGTGAGGCCTATCTGGTTGGCCTTTTTGAAGATACCAACCTGTGTGCTATCCATGCCAAACTTGTAACAATTATGCCAAAAGATATCCAGCTAGCTCTTCGCATACGCGGAGAGCGTGCTTAAGAGTCCACTATGAGGGGAAACATTTCATTCTCAAAAAAAGTTTTTTTCCTCTTCTTCCTGTTATCAGTAGTTCTGAATGTTAGATATTTTTTCCATGGGGTCAAAGGTACCTAAGTATATGATTGCGAGTGGAAACATAGGGGACAGAATCAGGTATTGGCAGTTTCTCCACGTTCATTGTGTGTGAATTTTTAATATAAATGCAAGATGTAAAGCATTAATGCAAGCAAAATGTTTCAGTGAACACATTTCAACAGTTCGACTTTATAACAATTATAAATAAACCTGTTAAAATTTTCTGGACAATGCCAGCATTTGGATTTTTTAAAAATAAGTAAATTTCTTATTGACGGCAACTAACTGGTGTTTGTAGCACTTTTATCATCCAGCAGATTCCATCCATCACTATACTTTTCTAACTGAGTTGTCCTACATGCAAGTACATGTTTTTAATGTTGTCTGTCTTCTGTGCTGTTCCTCTAAGTTTGCTATTAAAATACATTTAAAAAAAAAGACTATGTGCTTACTAATCTGCTGCCCTACTGTGTAGTGTTTAACTTGCCTTTCAGAGAACAATCTAACTAGCCTTCCTGTGCCACAGCCATAGATTTCGTACATGGTCAGCTCTCACAACCTAAGGGAAATACATAGCTTTAATCTTAAATCATGAACTCCTCCATATCCTTTCTTCAATACCTTTCTATCATCTCTGTGGAATTCCCTGACTTAGAATAATGCATGCATGTGCATAAGCCTGTGTGTGTGTGTGTGTCTGTGTGTGTGTGTATGTATTTGTGTGTGTGTGTTTGTGTGTGTATTTGTGTGTGTGGTGTGTGTTTGTGTGTGTGTGTTTGTGTGTGTATTTGTGTGTGTGTGTTTGTGTGTGTATTTGTGTATGTGTGGTGTGTGTGTGTGTGTTTGTGTGTGTATTTGTGTGTGTGTGTATTTGTGTGTGTGTGTATTTGTGTGTGTGTATTTGTGTGTGTGTGGTGTGTGTGTTTGTGTGTGTGTGGTGTGTGTGTTTGTGTGTGTGTGTGTATTTGTGTGTGTGTGTGTATGTGTGGTGTGTGTGTGTGTAGGGGTATGTATTGGTAATCAATTACTGAAAGGAGTCAAATGATTCTTGTTCAGTTCCCTATTACTCATCTCTTTTCACAGGCACTATGCTAGATCTGTGTCTGTGAAACACACTTAATGCACAACATAAATACAAGTAAAGCAAAAATAATGAATGATTTCACGTTCTTCTTAGTTCAGTGAAATCCACACAATGCTTCCTGTCATCTGAATGACACAGCTCCATCTTTCCATAAGTGACCAGATGTGAGCCTTAACCAGAGGCAGAGAGCATGTGAGAGTCTCTGATATATAACACTTTATATCAGTCTCATCCTTACTCTGTCTTCTTTGGACAAACAACCTTAGGCAGGTGACTGAACAGCTCAGACAGTCAACTTAATAGTCTGAAAATAACTCTGATGACAAAGGTCATTGAAATCACAAAAACAGAACACTTACCAGGGTGCTGGGTTTATAGCTGACTGCGTATCTATTAGCTATTGTATATGTTCATTTAGATAGTCCCTGGGGTACCGAAATGAATAGCACTGAAACTTATTCTGAGACATAAAGTAATTGATTCCATCTCACACAGCCTGTAAATGGCAGGGCAAACACAAGTAAGTCTTGTAAATGTGGTGGAATTAATTTTTGTTAAATCCATTTGTGCCCTCTGAAGAGGCTCTATTGTGATACCTTAAGGTTCTGAGAGTCTAGGAAGTATGGAGTCAAACTGCTTGGAATAGAGGACCAAGAAGTGAAGACTTCTAGCCACAACTCAGAAATAAATACAAAGAGAGAAGTGGAAATGGGGAGGGAGAGAAAGGGACAAGTGACAGGAGGAGGGACTGGGGAGAAAGGAAATGCCCAAAGAGCTTTGAGAAATTTGCACTGGACACACACACACACACACACACACACACACGTTCATGAACATCTAGCCTATGCTGACATGTTATTCTGTGTCTAGAAGCTGTAAAGAAAGGCTTGTCTCCATGTAAATGCCAGTGAGTAGTGACTAAGACATGCACATGAGGATAGCCTTTGTCTGACCCTTTCCTGTAAGGAACCAGTAGTCCCATGTTGGGGGTTGGGTAAGAAAGAAGAAAGTTGTTAGGTAACTGGGTTGGATTTATTAGGTGATGTTGTGGGCAAAAGGGAGATAATATACATCCTATAAAATCTGAGAAAATATAGCAAGTAGCTTGAGTTACCAAGGAACCATTCTTTACCTACTAGTATACAATGGAGACCCAGATGCTTTGGAAAGCAAACCAGCTGTCCTGCCTCAAACCTAGAAGATTATCCAGGTACATGCTCCCAGGTGACCTTCAAAAGATAGTAAATTGAAAAGAGGAAGGAAAGAACAAGGCTGAAAAATTGTTCTTATTTTTCCTAGTTGTTTGCTTTTTCACTAGACTAATTTCAGACAAGCCAGGAGTTTCCTTTGACTAAACTGGAAAATCACAAAATCCCCTGAGTGTCACTCATCCCTGTTTGATAAAATTAGAGTTGACAGAAGACAGAGTACAAATGTCACTAAAGTTCAAATATTTGGATTGTTGTGTTTTAAAATCATATTTCCTAAGTTATTGTTTGCTTTTACATCTCTTGGCCCTGGCACAGCAATAATTGCTTACATTTGCTAGGAAGTAGCAAGAGAAGTAGGAGAGATGAGAGCAGACAGGCAGACAGGGAATGGAAACAGATCTCAGGATGCTGATGAGTGTCTTCCAGAGGTTGCACAAAGGCATCAAAGCCAAGCTTCTCCTGGCAGTCTCCTGGGGACTCCATTGGCCTTCCCCTCATTATCAGAGTTAGTGTGAAATCCACAGCCCTATGATATTATAGTAGACTAAGCTTGACCACCCATTTCTGGAAGTCAAACAGACACATAAGTGGCGAAGGCAAGAGAGTAGCATTATCTTTAACTTGGTACAGTGGAGAAAAGAGATGTCTAAAGACCCAAGACCTGTCTTTGCAGTGCTTTCGGTATTCTTAGGATTATATAAGAGAAGAGAACAAAGGCAAAGATTGGAGGCTTTCCATAGTAGCAGTTCAGATCACCTTGGTCTGGCTCCAGTTCCTCCATCCACTTGAGAGGCTGGAGAGAAAGGGCAGAATCTGGAGTTCTGTGAGGACCCCACCTGACTCGAATCTAACCATGATCTGCTGGGGAAGACAGATGTTCTGAGCTAGATGCCTACCTCTCATTGCTCAAACTAAAGTTCTGTTGGTGAGTATGCAGTGAATCCAGTGGTTGGCCTGAGGAAGAACGCTGAGAGTAGGAGATTGTTTTGTGATGCTGCCACTCAAAAAATTAGATTGAATTCTTCCACATCCATGCAGACAGGTATGGTGTGGACTTTCAAAGAGCCCCAACATGGACTGCAGAACCATAGCCAGCAAGGGAAACATGATTCCAAGGTTGGAAGACCCATGAACTAAGAATGACTTTTAGAAAAAAATCCCAAAAGAAAGATAATATGACCTATGAAAATTATATGAAATTCAAATGTACCATCTATAAATAAAGTTTTATTGGAACACGGCCCTGCTCACTCATTTACACATTGTCTGTAGCTGTCTCTGTGCTATAACAGCAGATTTGAGTAGATGAAACAGAGACCATATGGCTCACAAAGCCTGAGACATTTACAATCTGGCCCTTTACAGAAAAATGTTTGCCAACCCCTAATCTACACACATTCCTTTGCAAAATCTCCAAGTCTTGTTACCCCTAATGTGTGCCAATGCTAATTGTCTTCACTCACAGCGTGACTCATGTCCTCCAAATACCTTAGGAATGGCTATTTGTTAAACACATCTGTCATGACCTGCCTCATGCTAGCACCTTATTCACAAGTTCTCTATATACACTTTAATCAGAAAAAATAAATGTGACTTTTTTAGATGGACATACAATATATTTCTAGGATATAGTATGATATTTCAATACATTTATACAGTTATAAAGATCAACTCAGAATAATTAGTGTTGGCTAAATTTTCTTTTTGTTTAAAGACTTTGAACTCTTCTGTCTAGTTCTTCATGAAGCATTTTAAAATGTGATTTAATGCACCATTGATGATTACCAATTTTAGAAAAAAATATTACATATAAGCTGTCCATCTATTCTAGCCCCTGCCTGCCATCACTGATCTTACCTTGGCCTCCCTTCCTGCTTCAAACTCCCCCACCCTCTCTTCCACACATCTTCAGACAGAAAAGACTGTACCTTGATCAATTGTTCCCCAAACCATGTACTTCTGCAAGAAGACATATAATACCACTCTGAAATTATTTACTAGTTTTCTAGTCTGATCCACCATGTTCACAGGCAAATGAAGTAGCATTAACATTTCCAAACTTTCAGGGACTCCAGTCCTTGGCATAAGAAAAACTTAATGGAGTTTAAAATTTTCATGATAATGCTTTTGATTACCGTTATTGTCTCTGTCTATCTCAGTAGCTTAGAGCGCAAGCTTCTAAAATCAAGAAGTGGAAAAACCTTTTTCAGAGTCATCCCACGGAGTTGTGACTAGATAAGCCACTTGGCTGTTCTGAGACACAAATGTCTTACATATTGGCAGATAAGGAAGAGCTCTGACTGCCTGTCCCGAGTTCATGGACGGGAGTGATAAGCAGGCATCAAAGTAAGGGCCAGCAAGGGGAACACACCTTCACACTCCAGTAAGGTACTAGTCTAAAAATTGCTTTTGTAAACAAGGTATCTTATGTTGGAAAAAACTGAAGCCCAAATAATATAATAGGTCTTTATAAATTGCAAAGTGTGCATGTAAAATAATGTGGCATTTAGTTTTTGCTGTAAGACCCACCTGGCAATGCCCAAAAGATCACAAACTATCCTAGTAGGGGAAAAGAAAAAAAAACCCTTTGGGAACTCATAACGCACTGAAGAGGAGCAGGTGATTTTATTTTCATGATAATGATCCTGCCTTCTGGCTTCCTCAGCTTCAGTTTCTTTATGAGGAAATAAAATAGCATCATTCAGGTTCCCAGAACTTAGGTATGCAAAGAGTCTCACACCTGTTATGCCTTTTAATCAGCAGCATTGCCAACAGTGGGCAAACCTAAAATCCATTCTTCAGAACTAGAAATGAATGTTTTGGCCAAATGAGAGGAAGTAAGACTTCGAACTGGGGTCCTCAAAGTACATGTCTCCCACATCTTCCCAAGATTTGAGACAATCTGCAATCTTGGAGATTAAGAAACCAGGAGCAGAGCAGATGGCCAGCAGGGTGGCTCAGTGGGTAAACGGGCTTGCCATCAAACCCTTGAGTTCCATCCTTGGAAACTCCTTTGTATACCCATAGGATGACAAATAAGGGTCATGGGCAACTTTAAAGCTGAGCTATAAGAAGCACTTGGGTTCTGCCTTGTTCTCTGAGTTGCTATAATCTAAGGGAAGACAGCTGCTATGCTTTGAGAACACTCAACAGCACTTCTGGAAAGACCCAAATGGCCAGAAACAGACACCCTGCTAAAGACCACAGAACTGGGTGATGGAACCTGGCCACAGCCTCTGCCAGTGTCTTAAGTATAACCTTAAAAGAAGCTCTGAGCTAGGGCCTCTCCTGTAAATCTCTCTGGAGTTCTTGACATGCAGGAATTGTGAGCCATAACAAATGTTTATTGCTGTTTTGAGGTACTTCGCAATGAAGCAATAAAAAACTAATGTAATTGCTATGCTGATGCTTCAAGGAGTAGGTATATTATCCTCCTGAAATTGGGGGTGTCTTTTCCTAAAACCCAGTCATAAATCTATTCTTCAAGCAGTTTTTTAAATTCTCTCTGAAGACAAATTAATCAAAGGAGAGAAGCCACTTGCTTCTCTGTAGGCTTCCCCAGCTACCCAGAGGTTGTCTGTCTTGTCCTCAAGTGAGTTCCTCATGCTTACTGGAGCCTAAGGCCTGAGAAGGTAGTTCAGTGTCACATACTCTGCTTATCTGACCTATTCTTTGAGGATCACCAAACAGGATGCGAGACACCTAGACTTGGAAGATTTGCATTTAGAAATGATGGGCTCTGTGTTTGTTTATTTAATCCAAGTTCTGTGTTTCTTTCTTCTTTAAATCCTTCCCCAATCCTCTTATCTTTTATGATTTGGCATCGTTATTGAGAAACCAAAATCATAAAAGCTAGAGGCTAACTATAAGCATGTCCATTCTATAAATTTTTATAAATTAAAGACACTCATCTTTCCAAACAAAATAAATTATGAAACCACAAGTCTCCCCCAAAATGGTCCACTTATGTAACATTTATTGACAAAAGGAAGCAAGGGACAGAGTCCTGAATTTTCATCTCTATCAAAAAGAAGGAAGCAAAATAGTGTCCTATCAGGGAATTGCTCCTCATTCTGTCTGCATTAGGTTCTTTGAAATGAAAACAAAGCAGAGACAACTACACATGATGAAAGATGCTTTAGGATACTCAAGATCAACAGAGAACACGCCTTCCATTGCAGCTATAGTGGAATGACAGCGATTTAGTGTGTGCCCACCCTATGCCGTACAAAAGAAGAACCTGGTAATCATGAAATAATCAGAAAAGAGAAGAGAAGGAACCGACAGTTTCACAGCTGTTCCTCAGTATCCACAGTGCATGGGCTCATATAACTTACCTTCTCCTATACTTTAAATCAGCTATTTCCAATGCTTACTACAAAGTACTCTTCTGTAAGTAGTCATTAGATTATAGTGCTAGAGAAAAATGGTCATAAAAGAAAGAAATCTGACTTAATAGGTTTTTGTTGTTGTTTATTTGTGACAGGGTCTCTTGTATAGACCTCAATATCTTGAAACTCACTATGTAGATCAGCTGACCTCAGACTCTCAGAAATCCTCCTACCTCTTCTTCTCGAGTGCTGGTACTCAAGGTGTGCTCCACCACATCTAGCCACACAAAAAAAAGAAAACTGTACATGTTCTGTACAGACAGGTTTTTTTTCCCTGAATGCTTTTGATCCATATTGTTCAAAACTAACAAAAGGGCCTCTAATCACAGAAGGCCAACTGCATTGTCTCTCTGAAGGCAAGTTAGTTTCTCACTTAAGCCTCCTGATTGCAGAGTGCTAAGAGGCCTCCTTTGATAAAAGACTAGGTTTACAGCCTTTTCTGGTTGTCTGATGACAAGCAAGCTACTTGACCATTGAGCCCATAGCACTCCATAGAAAGTAAGATATCTTCAGTATAACCAGAGATGGTATCAAATAATAAGCATTCCCCAATATCACACAGAAAAAGAGATGAAAGGATTGCTGGTGCCTTCCAAGCTTTCTAGAGAGTGCAATAATCCTGAGGACTTTGAGTAAATATAGGTTCTGGTTCCTACATCTAAGGTGTTGCATGAAAGTCAAATTCCTTGCAAGAGTTCAGGAAATACATACGACGTTGCTCCACGGACCACATTTTGAGAAGTGAGAATATAAATGACTCAGTGATTATTGTTGGTGTTAATGTGTCAGTATGCTCTCCATAGTAAGAACACACAAGAGATAGAGCCGAAGTGCAAACCCCACTATTCATCTCCCATCCCCTGAACCCTAAGTATTTCTTCAAAGGAGAAGTAATGTGCCTGGAGTAGCCAGGCACTGTCATTTTAGATTCACTGAGCAGTTGTCTAATAACCTGGGGACATCTTGAGTGACATTTCAGATTAAATATCTCAACATCAAAGGGCTCCAGGAAATAATTTCAGCAGAGCTGTTATATGGTCATTGCTGCTTCCAGAGCACTGGTTCATGCTGAGAACTTTCCAGAGCACTCATGTAACTTCTGCCAGCAAAGAGAGATTCAAAGATGAAAATGGAGCCTTATTTTAGAATGATGATGAAACCGATTAACCAAGAGATGGGCAATGAACCCCCTTGGTCCCATCTCAGGGAAGCACAGGGCTGAGGTCACACATTCATTAGAATTAATTAAGCACTACCCAACCAGGGATCCCAGGGAACTATTTAACTCCCAAGATTAAACAGACCCAGAAACTTGAGCCTTGGGCTTAATTCCACTGCATCTACATGCAGGATTGGCTTCTACCTGGCACAGTAAAGCCAAGAAGAATCTGCTATGATTATTTTATACTTACAGTGCTTCTGAGGCAAGAGTGCTCTGCCTTTTCATGTTAGTGGATTTTGAAAATATTAGCAGAGAAAAATTCTGAGCAAGAGCCCCCCTCACATTCTGATTATTTGACGTCAAATTCTTTAGAAAGTGTACACCTTGGATCTGAGAGTTGGTGGAAATGCACTCGTAACTAGTGGTGGGAGTTTGAGACCCAGTGACATGCAGATAATCACAGCTCATTTGAAACTGCAGTAATAATAGCTATGACTAATAACAACTACAATTATGTCCCAGGCACTGTGAGAGCACTGTAAAAGCGTTACCACAGTAATGTCTCCAGGAGTCCTATGGAGAATGCATCTGTCACTCCTATTTCGCCAAGATCTATGCTCATCTTTTAAAGAAATTATAAAATAGAAAGACTTATTTTTCCATGTTTCAATAAGCAGAGGCAACACTAAAAGCAAATCTGTTTTTTATGTCAATAGGATTTATCTGACAAAAGCAAGAGATTTAGCATCTCTAAGTGCAAAAAGTGTGTGAAAGACTATGAGAAGAAATAAACTGGGAGCTTGCATCTTTAGTGTCCAAGGTGCCCTTTTGCCTGGAATGATTAGTTATACAAACTTTTACTCAATGAGCATCCACTGACAGGGTTGACAACACAAAGTCAATCCCCAGGACCCACACGATAGAAAGAAACAACTCTTGCAAGTTGACCTCTGACTTCCATGTAGTGGCCATGGCATATGCATCCCTACCATGTGCATACAACTAAATATAGTAAATTATACTTTGAATAAAGACATTCAATAAAATGAGCAGCATGCTAGAAATGTGTGTGAGTTTTGTTTGTTTGTTTTTTAAGTGCAGTCCTGGGGCGTGAATCCAGTGAATCCATACTAGGCAAATACTTTATCACTGAGCTACATTCAGCGTCTTCACTACCTCTAATGTGACCACAGTTCCTACATAGTGGCCTTCCTAGCCCCAGTTATTGACATCTCCACTTGGGAAATGTGACAATCTAATAAAATCTACACCGGCCTTCATCACAAAGCCTGGCTTTGCACGCAGGTCACAAAGGTGTCTTGGAAAGTTGAGGAAAGATACTGAAACCAAATGACAAAATATAACCTCATTGATTCTAAAACTAATTCCTGCCACTTTTAAGACAAAATATAGAACCCTAAGATCTAATCTTGAAAGTACTTTGTGGATGCTAAACATTTCTTTAGGTGCTTCTTGGCCATTCGAGTTTTCTCAATTGAGAATTCTTGTTTAGCTCTGTACCCTATTTTTAATAGGGTTATTTGATTGTCTGGAGTCTAATTTCTTGAGTTCTTTGTATATATTGAGTATTGGCCTCTATCAGATGTGGGATTGGTAAAGCTCTTTTCCCAATTTGTTGGTTGCTGTTCTGTCCTATTGACAGTGTCCTTTGCCTTACAGAAACTTTGCAATTTTATGAAGTCCCATTTGTCAATTCTTGCTCTTAGAGCATAAGCCATTGGTGTTCTGTTGAACTTTTCCCCTGTGCCCAAGTATTCAAGGTTCCTCCTCACCTTTTCTTCTATTAGTTTCAGTGTATCTGGTTTTATGTGAAGGTCCTTTATCCACTTGGACTTGGGCTTTGCACAAGGAGATAAGAATGGATCGATTTGCATTCTTCTACATGTTGTCCTCCAGTTGAACCAGCACCATTTGCTGAAAATGCTGTCCTTTTTCCACTGGACAGTTTTAGCTCCTTTGTCAAAGATCAAGTGACCATAGGAGTGTGGGTTCATTTCTGTGTCTTCGATTCTATTTCATTGATCTTCCAGCCTGTCTCTATACCAATACCATGCAGTTTTTATCACTACTTCTCTGTAGTACAGCTTGAGGTCAGGGATGGTGATTCCTCCAGAAGTTCTTTTATTGTTGAGAAGAGTTTTTGCTATCCTGGGCTTTTTGTTATTCCAAATGAATTTGAGAATTTCTATTTCTAACTCTGTGAAGAATTGAGTTGGGATTTTAATGGGGATTGCATTGAATCTGTAGATTGTTTTTTGGCAAGATGGCCATTTTTATTATATTAATCCTGCCAACCCATGAGCATGGAAGAGCAAATATGGATACAAAATGTGGGACAGAAACTGAAGGAGGGGCCGTCTGGAGGCCATTCACCTGGATATCCATCCCATGTGTAGTCATCAAAGATAGATGCTGATGTGGATGTCAGCAAGTGCATGCTGACAGGAGCCTGATATAGCTGTCTCTTTAGAGGTCTGCCAGAGTCTGATATATTCAGAGGTGGATGCTCACAGCTAACCATTGAACTGATCAATGGAGGAGTTAGAGAGAAGGAGCTGAAGGAGCTGAAAGGGTTTGTGGCCCCAAGAGGAGAGAAACAATACCAACCAACCAGAGCTCCCAGGGTCTAAACCACCAGCCTGGGAGCACATAGGGAGGGACCCATGGCTCCAGATGTATATGTAGGGGAGGATTGCCTAGTCAGGCAAAGGTGGGAGAGGAGATCCTTGGTCCCATGAAGGCTGGATGCCCCAGTGTGAGGGAATTCAAGGGTGGGGAGGTGGGAGTGGGGCGTGGGTGGGGGCACATCCTCATGGAAGCAGGAGGAGACAGGATGAGATAGGGGGTTCCTGGGCTTGGTGGGGGGAATGGGTTAAGGGAATAACATCTGAAATGTAAATAAAATATCTAATAAAAAAAAAAAGAAAAGAAACCTTTTGCTGGCTCAGAAAAAAAAAAAGTACTTTGTGAACCTGACAGAAGAGTATCTGGAGGGCAGAACCTGGCTGTTTAAAACAGCATACTGTGGACCTGAATCTGAAGCAAGGGTAAACATTGGATACTGAGTGTAGACTAGTCCATCAGGAAGGATCACTTAAATTCATTCTCAGGGACGTAGATTTAAGTTTGCTTCCTGTTACTTGTTGGTTAGCTTTCCATAACGTTCCTTTTTTTGCAAATCTCAGAGCCACAGCGTCCACTTCTTTGCATCTGAGCCAGCAAGCCAACTGACTTCTCTGATCCGCATGTCTGCAGGGAAACAGGGCTATACCTCTTATTCTCAAGGCTGTTGAGGTGAGAAGACAAAATAATACTTAGCAAAACTGCTTGATTGTATGGCACAAATTATAAATACAATCCTGTAAAGGTAATCACTCTGCTACTTAGAGAAAATTTTAGCTCCTTTGATACTTAGCCCCTGGTTCACTTTCTGAAGGAATAGTTAGGGTTAACTGAGTTAACAGACCTTTGTTTTCTACAGGATTATTTTCCCTTGCTTTATTTTCTACTAGCAACATGCAGTTTTGCATCCTGGTGATACCTTGATATATTGGCTTTACCCCTTCATGTTCAACCACACTTTCTCTTTAAGACATACATGATATAAGGAGATAACACACACACACGTGATCTGGTTATAAATTGGATTAAAGAGCTTAGAGCTGCCTTCAGATCTCAAGAACAAGTACACATTCCCATACAACCACATGCATCCTCAACCAGGCAAGAAACTATGGCCTGTCTCCTATTAAAGCCATCTCCACTAGCTTCATGAACACCTACAACATCTATTAAAAAGAAGTGAGTTGGGGCCATTGGCCAACAATGATAGAATCAAAACTCTATGAACAGAGAGAAACAAGAATCTTAGAATAGTGGTGCACACCTGGAATGCTATCACTCAGGAGTCCTGGATCTGACGACCAGGATTTCAAGGCCAGCCTAGGATACATAGTAAGACCCTGTTTCAAAGGAGGAGGAGAAGAAGAAGAAGAAGAAGAAGAAGAAGAAGAAGAAGAAGAAGAAGAAGAAGAGGAAGAGGAAGAGGAAGAGGAAGAGGAAGAGGAAGAGGAAGAGGAAGAGAAAGAGGAAGAAATAATAATGGACTGAAGCCTTGACTACACGGGCAGAATCTGTTAAAATTTGTGAGCTACATGAAGTCCTCAAAGCCTCCCAACATTGATCTTGTTCTTGAGAAGAAATTCTGGTCAGAAAAAAATAAACCATAAAACTTCCTTCTATGGTGGTTTTGTTCTTTTCACAGGTAGCAATATTTTCCCCCTATCTTATTCCTTTTTCTTCACTTTGATTCTTATTTTCCTTCCATTCCTTTTAATTCTTATTCCCTAGAGGAAAAGAAACAGCTTCATGTGAATAACTTAAGAAAGAGAAGTCTGCTATTTTGGAAGACACCAGCACCATGGAGTTTCAAATCCCAAACCAATGAGTAGGCCCTTTGTTAAATGTCTGTCCATTTCTCACAATCTTCTGATGTAAATTTTGATTTAAAATTATTTTTAAATAAAGCAGTCATTTTCTTGCTGAAGAAACATTAGAGTGTCTTGAACATATTATTATTACACAGTACAGAGTTTTGTGTCTTACAAAGGGCAGTCATTAGCTGCATAACTTCCCCTTGGAGAATCTCCAAAGGGAAATTTTAAACTTAAAAATCCTCACACATTGAAAAAAATCTCATATTGTCTGTTTCATTAATGGGTATGTTGAAGCATAGGACCCAACCCAGAGTGTAAGCTGTGTGGATATACTTATTATTACCGGAGAAATTGGAAGTGAGGCATTAACTTTGAAAACCTAAAAGGCAATGAATGATTGCTCTTCTGGGTTATTGAATGAAGACATTTTTCTTCCCACTAGAAGTAAAGTACCTTCCCTCTATTCCTCAATAAGGCAGACTATGAGAAGAATGGCTGTTTTGTTATGTATTTGAATATTTCCATACAAAATTGTGAATACTAGTTAATGACAGGTAAAGTTCTACATTGTGAGGTCCTTGATATAAGAGTTTAAAGTACAAGGCACAGAGTAGATTTTCCACTTGTTTTTTGTGTTTGTTAGTCTTAGGTAGTTTTGCATTTTAATGATATATATCATATTCTTGTACGTGACCAAATGATTAAGATCTTATATGGAGTTTTACCTTACACTGTGTAACTAAAGCTTGAGTGAACTTGCTATACCCTGGAAAGACACGTGTGTCTTTGTCACCAGGTTGGTACTATTGGGAGGTAGGACATGGTAAGAGGTATTTAAGTTGTTATTGAGGATGTGGTCCTACAGACTATAAAAGCCTATAGCCCTCTAGGTTCTCTCTCTTTAAAAATTTCCTGCTGGTTATGAGGTGAGTAGTTATTCTCCAACACACACACACACACACACACACACACACAAGAATACACACATATACAAACTGATACACTACATGCACACATATTCATATACAAATACATGCATATGTGAAATGGAAACTTCTGATTTCTATGGGAAGTCAGTTATGTCAAATGAGGTTTTGCTGGGGCACACAGGTAAAAGGATATTCTTGCTAAAGCAGACACAGGTGAAAGGCTATTTTGCTATAACAAACACGTGAAAGGGTGCATGATGTTTAGAAGGCATGTAAATACGAGCCCAGCCATTGGGAACTTAAGCATTGGTTTGATTTGCCTCACCTCTCTCTTCTTTATTGACGATGCACAGGTATAGGTTCAACTTACACTGCATTGCTGAGCTTCACTTGTGGTGACTTCATAGAGAGAAACTCACAAAAGAACTTCTCACGAGATTCCTGCAGCTTCTTGCTGCTTCCATGGACTCTGGCTGATGGGTGAGTATTTCGGTTTCTTCTGGATTGAACTACTGTTGCTGATTCGTGTGTAGTGTCTGTAGAGTGGACTGTACTCCAGCTACTGATTCATGTTTGGCATTTGCTAGTAGACTAGACTGAGAATAATGAATATTGGAATCGTCTCAAAGAACTATTTCTAGACAGGTCCACATCCCTCCTATCCTAATAACCTTTATTTTCCACTACCTCTGGTGGGTCCTGGACTGGAGGGGAGGTTGAAACTTTATTAAAGTAGGTTGTGAAAAATATATGCCTACACATATGCACAAACACACACACACACACACACACACACACACACTACTTACCACAAGTCTGAAAGTGATATGATTCATCAAACATGAATTTAAACCCCAAAAATTATGAGTTGAAATAGAATTTTTCCTTATAACTCAATTCAAAAATTTGGTTTTAGTTATTTGATACTTACTAACATGAAAGATTAGATAGATAGATAGATAGATAGATAGATAGATAGATAGATAGATAGATAGATGTTGGAGAGCCCTGCTGTTAAGGTTTCTGTCTACCATATCCAGATAGCTCTCTGAGCTTGGCACAAAATGGAGGACTCTCTTTTTTTGGCAGGTTTTCCTTTTCTTTGCCTAACTTTACTTGAAGCGTGTCTCTGAACACAGATGCCTGACCTTATCTAAAGAATGACCCTGTATAGAGCTCTTTGCAAAAGCTATATGACTCAGCACACAACTCCTGCTCTAGCTTCCAGCCCATATGATACTTAGGTGCCATGTTATGAACAAACACCCATTTGCACCTATACAATAAAATAGAGATGTCTCACTGGAGCTGTGTCTGGAAGGCTTTCTGTTATACTCATGGCTCTCTGAACCCTGCTCACCACTTCTGCTCCCTCCACCTTCATGAGATGGTGGCCAATGACTCCCAAGGAGAAGGGAGACACTCAGATAGATAGATAGATAGATAGATAGATAGATAGATAGATAGATAGATAGATAGACAGACAGATACTTAGGGTTCTACTGCTGTGAACAGACACATTGACCAAAGGAACTGTTATAAAAACAACATTTTATTGGGCATAGCTTAAGCTTACACATTCAGAGGTTCGGTTCATAGCTTACAGGTTCAGAGGTTCAGTCTATTATCATCAAGGTGAGAACATGGCAGCATCCAGGCTGGCATGGTGCAGGAGGAGCTGAGAGTTCCACATCTTCATCTGAAGGCAGCTCAGAGAAGACTGGCTTCCAGAAAGCTAGGAAGAGGATCATAAAGCCCATGCGAAAAGTGACACACTTCTTCTAACAAGGCCACACCTACTCCAACCAGGCCATACCTCCAAATAGTGCCACTCCCTGAGCCAAGCATATACAAACCATTACAGATAGATAGATAGATAGATAGATAGATAGATAGATAGATAGATAGATAGATAGATAGATAGATGATAGGATAGAAAGAATAAAAATGACAGAAATGAAGAAATTAGTAACATAAATTTTCAAATGAATAGGGGCTGGAGATATGGCTCAATGGCTAAGATACTTGTCAAAGACAGATTAGGACATGAGGTCAGATCTTCAGAACCTATGTAAAACCAGTTGCAATATTATACATTTGAAATCCTAACATTCCTATAGAGAAATAGGATACGGAGACAGAAAAATCTCTGGTAGAGATTGAGGCCTGCATGCCAGCTGGCTGGCCTGGTATACATTGTGTCAGTGAGATTCTTTCCAAGATAACATAGAAAGCAATGATTAACATCCAAGGATGTCCATGAAAACACACACACACACACTATTTAAGGGAGTAAAATTCAAAGAAATAAGGAAAGCAGCTGGCCTAGACTCTAGACTTTGCCCTGAGGAGGGTCAGAAGCCTCTTATTACCAGGAACATTTATCCATTTGACTCTTCTCTTTCCAAAGAGAGCTGCTCAGAGCAGTGTTAGCTACTTCCAAACTCACCTCAGGCTCATCATCTCAAGGAACATCAAAGAAAGCTCTGCAGAAGGTGAAAAGGAGCTATTAATGCCTAAGAGATGGATACCATAGCTGATACACAATGTCCAACACAGGTACACATGAAATCCAAACCAGACCTAAAGGTGAAAGCAACAACAATGGGATTTTCTCAGGATAGATGTCATGACCCCATTCCTTTCCTTTCTCCTTGTAATTTGGGCAAGCACTACAGAGATTATATAGTACCTTTCAAAATTAAAACCTTCCTTGATAATGCAGTTCAAGTTCTAGATATTTGTCTAATAAACATTCTGGCAAATGCACAAAATATTACATATATGTATACACATATGTATATAGTAAGTAACTTATGTAGTGGTAGTTTTTGAAGCATTATTCAAACTGGCAAATTACTAGGATATTAAAAAGGCTCAGCCAATATGAGACCGATGTAAGAAGCAATAACATATCCATGGAACAATGCAATTAACTGTATTTTACACCCACCTGTGTGGAATCATCACTAATCAATAAGAATAAACACAACTGAAAACAACAGGAGCCAGTCATAAAACATCTGCCATGGCCATAAACATCCATACACAAATGTCCAGTCATAAACGGCTAACTACATGGCAGTTCAAAAGAATAAGACCTCTCTATGGGCATACTTTGTTTGTGCGTTCAATCCTGATTTCACATCATCATTAAGAAGTTCAAGATGAAAGTTTACCCACCTCTACCCTAAGGTCCCTGGTTAAATTCTTTTACATCTGGTAGCAAACAGGAACCATCTTATCTGATGAGTGCAATGAAGAATGCCTTCAACATATTGGGTCTACTACACAGTTATTTGTAGAGGTGGGTTCCCTCCTTGTTCTGATCCTCAGTTTATTCTAGCTGTTCAATCAGTTGATTGAATTACAAGGCCAGAATCTTGCAGCGGAATGGCCATACCTTACAGAGTTAAACTAATTCTATGGCAGAATCACTTCATCAAGCAAAGGGATAAATCATACTCAGCAGGGCTTACTCTCTTCACGGGTAGCTTTCCTCTGAGCTCTATCATTCAAACAAAACTGTACCAGCTGGAAAAAAACAAATTGTTTGGAAGCTGGAATCCTTTCCTGTGAAAACCAAGAGTCTGAATAAGTATGTCCAGACTCATCTGAAATGAGCTTGCTTATCTGGTTTGTGTTCTCTGTTTGAAGGCACAAATTATTCACCAATCCAGGCAAGCCACAACAGACCCCTAAGTCTCAAAGGGGACTAAACCAGGATCTGAGGCCTAGAATCATGTCTTAAGTCTATATTGAAAAGAACATCAGTTCTTACCCTGGATTCGACCCTTCCAGGAGGTTGGTTAACCCCGTGGTGTTTCCTAAACTCATTGCTGCAGCTGCCCTGACTTGGTTTCAATGTCTGTGTAGGCATCTCAGAACAGTGTTAACAGTGGACCTCTAGCCATTGCAAGCAGCCTTTCCCACTGGTTTATGAAGGATGTGTAGCAAACATAGGGTAAATGCTTTTTCACATATGAAAACTAGTTGTTTGGGTTCACCATTACTTAAAGCAAAGCACATGGTAAGGCTCATCCATCACAATGACGAAGACCACAGGAAACTTTCAAAGCACCATTCATCTTACATCCCAGAGGCTGAACAGCATGATAAACTTCCTGATTTCTCAGGACTTCTGGAAGAGCAGTGAATGCTCTTAACCTCTGAGCCATCTCTCCAGCTCCAGCTGTCATTTTTTTAATCATTGACATTCTGATTCTGATTGAGTTAGATAGACATCTCAAGCTAGTTTCAATTTGCATTTCTCTGAGGGCTAAGAGTTACATTTAAAAAAACATTTCTTAGCCATTTCTATTTAATCCTTTGAGAAATGTTTAGTTCAATATAATTGTGTTTTAATATTTAGCTGTGGAAATTTTTATTCTGAATTTTGGATCTTTTTTTAATACTTTATATAGTCTAGATACTAACCCTCTGTCAGATGCTTAACTGGTGAAATATTTTCCGTTCTATAGGTTGCCTTTTCACTAGAATGATAGTGCTGTTTGCTATACAGAGCTTTTCATTTCATGAGGTCACATTTATTATTTTTTTTGTGTGAGTGTGCACATGTGAGCATGTGTGTGGAGACTCAAAGTCAATTTTGAATGTTCTTCTAGTGCCATTCACAGAGACCTGGAAGTTTACTGTTAGGCTAGGATACTTGACCAATGAGTCCTAGGAAATCCTCCTCACCAGCGCTGGAATTACAATTATGTGCCCTCACACTAGGTATTTTATGTGGAGTCTGGAGAAGGAGCTAAGGTTCTATCTATATAAATTATAACAGATAGTTTTACCAACTAAAGTACTCTGGGTTGTCATCTGCGGTTTGGTTTTGTTGTTGTTGTTGGGTTTGTTTGTTTGTTTGTTTTTGACATAAGGTACATTGTTTTAAGTTCTTCTTACTTTTGAAGTTTCCATAGAGAAATCAGCTATTATTCTGATAGACTTGCTTTTATATGTGATCTGTGACTTCTCTCTTGCAATTTGCAACAGCCTTTCTTTATTTTGTATATTTATCACTTATCTATAAAAAATTGTAAGGAGCTTTTTTTCTTTATTTACATTTCAAATGTTATCCCCTTTCCAGGTCTCCCCTCTGGAACTTCCTATCCCATTCTCCCTTCCCCTGCTTCTCCACCACCCACCCACTCACTCCCATCTTCCTGCCCTGGCATTCCCCTACACTGGGACATCAAACCCCCTCAGGCCCAAGAGCCACTCCTCCCACTTAGGTCCAACAAGGTCATCCTCTGCCACATATTCGGCCAGAGCCATGGGTCCCTCCATGTATACTCTTTGGTTGGTGGTCCAGTCTCTGGGAGCTATGGGGGCTTTGGCCGGTTGACACTGTTGCTGTGAGGAGCTTTTCTATCCTAGCCCAGTCTGCTTGGTATTTATACAGCTCTTATATCTAAGTGGGCATCTGCTTTTTATATTTTAGGAAAATTTCCACTTTGATTTTATTGAAGAGCTGATTTGTGTCTGTGATCTGGAATTCTTATGTTTCTCTGTCTGTCAAAGTTCCTGCATAGTCCTTTCATGAGTTTAAAAACTTGTCAATTCTTTTGAAAAGCCTAACTCCTCTATATTGTCTTCAAGTCTTCATCAATTCTGTAACTAAAAGTTTTATACTGAGATTTTTTTAATTGAGTTATTGGATTCTTTTTATTTCCATCTTTATTTTGGTTTGGATTTTCTTCAGCACTTCAGTCTCTTTGATGAGATAACTTTTCATATTCTGAATTTGAGTAAGGTCTCAGGACAGGCAGAAGGGCAAAGCCAATGCACCTAAATGCCAGCAGCAGTGCTTAGGTAATGTACTGGGTTAGATGGCATGGGAGGGTGGGGCCAAGGAGACTGGACTTCCTAACAACATCTATACATGCTATTCACTTCTGGGATTGAGTCCAGCAGAAGAAATAAAGGAGGAGACAGAGGGACCCATGATAGTTAATGCCAGTACCCAAGTGTTGCTGGCTGAGCGAAGGGAGTGTGGTGTGAGGAGATTAAGAGAAGGGCTAGGGGACTAAGAGAGACTAGGAATGCTCGTGGAACTAGTACTGAGTCCTAGGAAGTGTAAGAGATAGGAGAATTCGCTATTCTGAAAAACTTCAAATCAAACATGCATCCAAAAAATACATGTAGGTAAAAAATGTGCAGTTGGAAGACAAGTTGGAATATTGTAGACCACTCAGGCATGGCATGCCATAGCAAACACCTAGCAACTGTGATTATGTGCAGAGTACTACACAGGACTGAACCTCTCAATATTTCCTTGTGAAAGAATGTTTTGGGGTGGTAGGGTTTTTTTTTTTTGCATGTTTTCTTGTCTGTCAGTTGTTTAAGTACAAGGAGAGTCCCTGTGTACTTTACACCATCACTTTGGATGCAATTTCAGATGAAGCTCTGATAGATAACTTCCAGATAAGCATGAGAACCTCAACTGGATCCCCAGAACACATAAAATAAAAGGTACCTATTACATTAATGTTAAAGAGGCGGAGACAGAAGGAGGTTTGGGGGCTATCTGGTTAGCCAATCTACAAGCATCAGGTTCTGTAAGATACTCTGTCTCAAAACATAAATTGGTGAGGCTGGACCGATGGCTCTGCAGTTAAGAGTGCTTGTTGAATACCAACCAACCACAGCTCCCAGGGTCCAAACCACCAGCCTGGGAGCACTTAGGGAGGGATCCAGGGCTTTAGCTGAATATGTAAGAGTGGAGGGCCCTGCTGGGCATAGGTGGAAGAAGAGAATCTTGACCTCATGAATGCTGGACGCCCCAGGGGGTGGGAATTTTGAGGGTGGAGAGGTGGGAGTGGGGGGTAGATAGAGGTTACATCCACAGAGAAGAAGGAGGAGGGGTGAGGGGATTAGGGGTTCCTGGGTGGGTGGGGGATGGGGTAAGGGGACAACATATGAAATGTAAATAAAACATCCAATAAAAAAATTAAAAAAAAAAGAGTGCTTGTTGATTGATAGTTTTGGTTCCCATCAGGCAGCTCACACATACAAATAAAAATTAAATAAATATTTAAGTAAATTAGGTGATGAGAGATTTAAAAAGACTTTTGACCACTTGACGTTGTCCTCTTATCTCCACATACATACACACATACATAAATGTACACATATATAACACACAAAATCAAGAACCCCCAATTCTCTACATAGCTATGTATTATTTTAGACATAATATCTAAAATATGCATTTATCAAATTACTACTTGGCACCTTCTATGTATTTAAAGGGCTTCTTAGGTATTTTTTATTTCAATTCTACAGGTAGATAACAAAGAGTCCCACTTCTCAGCTGAGGAAACTAAGTCTTGTGAGGTTAAGTATTCCCTATATAACTACTGATAATAGAAAGAAGAAACAGAATTCCAATTATCTGATCCTTAGACTGTTGAGACAAGATTTATTGTAAGGCTTTCTACATTAGAGATAAATGACCAAATCATTGATTATTCCCAAGATGGCGTACAAACCCCTGTGAAGTCAGACGAAGCAAAGACAAAGAGTTCTTTGGGAGATTTTGTGCAGGCCGGAAGAGTGACAAATACTGTCACGGGTCCTCAATCCAGCCACACAGACACCCACTCCTTTGTGGAGTACTATGCATTTCTGTTCTTAGGCAGTTGGGCAGTTGCATCATCTGCTTCCCTCCAGTTAAGATGGTATGCATCACCTTGTTTCCTCCTCGGCCCCTCACTGAGAATTTCAAACTTTATTTCTGGAGAAAAGGTTGTGGTTCTCACTAAATCACCTCTCAGCATTTCTTAATCATTCTTAATTTGACTTCAAAATCTCTCAAGTGTAGTGTACACATCACACACACACACATACCCCCCCACACACACACAATTCACCCACAGTCTCTGTGCTGATTTCTGTGTGAAATCACATTTCCTTTCATAAGGTAGAAAAGGTCCTTTCTTCCCACATCCTCATCAGAATTCTGTTTTGTTTTCTTGGTGATAACCATCCTGGCTGAAATGGAATGCAATCTGAGTGAAGTTTTGATTCGCGTTTCCTTGCTAACTGGAAGTATTAATTTTTTAAATAGGTATTAATACTTGCAAAAATGGATAAAATTTGAGTTTGTATTACACAAAATACACCAGACTCAAAAAACAGACAATCAGGAGGTTTTCTCTTCTGAGTGAAAGAGAGAGAGGACGAAAGAGAGAAAATACTAAAGTAGAGGGAGCTAGAGGCCAACTGGAACAAGGAGAGAGGTGTGGGGGCAGTGGAGAGCAATACAGACTAACAGAGGGGAGTAGAAGATCAGATATGTAATGTGTATAAGTGGAATTGTCACAATGAAACACACTAACGTAATTTATGTGAAGTTAATAAAACCCACAGAGTAATTAACGTGCATTAGTTAAAAAACAAAAACAAAAAAAACAAAAACAAAAAAAAAATCCCTCCAGCAATCTGGATTGCACATATGAGGGGCAATTTTACTAATCATCAATTACAATTATAGAGTAATACAAAATATTTCAAGGCTCAATACCTAAGTCAAGGCTTCAATCTCCCCCTTGGTATCTGATAAATTCTGCTATAGAGATTAGTCCTGTTGTTTTATTCTGGTCATCAGAATGATGCTTTGGTTACCTCCTACAGACAGCATCAATAGTCTGTCAGACACTTTAACATGACCTATTAAATACATCTTTTCATTAAGGTTAGAGACAGGAAAGAAGAAAAGAGGGAGGGAAAGGGGGAAAGAGGGTGGGAGGGACATGGGGAGGAAGGGAAATAAAATAGAAGATATTTCTCTTTTACCAAGAGTAAATATCTATGAGGTAAGAGGCTAGCTTGGCAAAGTGCTACCCTACAATCATGAGGACTTGAGTTTTATCTCCAGAACCTAAGTAAAAGCCAGGCTTGGCAGCCTGGAATTTGTTATCCTAGCACTGGGTAGACAGAGACAGGATGGGGCTCTTTAGCTAGCAACCTACTTGGCAAGTTCCAAGCTAGTGATATACTTTATCCTAAGAAAAGGACTGTGTTTTTGAACTGCTCAGGAGTTTCAAAGATATTCCTAAAATAATATAGGCTGTTGCAGTTGCCCTTGATTGTCACCTAAAATCCTACTTCTTTCAACATAATACAAACACTTTGGGCATAGGACTTAAATGAATTGAGCTGGAACTGACCTAGAATTCTTCTCCATGAGGACTAAGTCTAACAATACCCAAAAATGCTATGGAAAGTGCCAAGACTTTCTTAAAGACTATCAAAAGTCTTAAACAGGGAGAGGAGAAAGAGTCCTACACAGCTGGGAAGCCTATGCCCAACAAGCATGATCAGCATGGCGAGAAATGCCCAATGGGGCAATAGTGTGCTTATATTTGTCTAGAAGGACTTAAGGCTCACTCAGTAGGAGGGAATTAATGCGTGGCTGTAAACCTAGCTAACTATCCATTGCTGGTAAGGTCATGAACCCTGGAGAACTTACTGTTGTCACTTTCCTAAAAGTGAATACTCTAGATGCATTCTCAATATTTATAATTCCACTAAGATAACTGTAATTATCACCTCTCTTTAAAGAAGATTCTTCTTTGCAGGAGATAGAGGCCATTATTGATTATAACGCAGAAGTCAACTGACCATGAGGTGGCCAACCCTAGTGAATATATCTTCAATATAACCCTATGCCTAAAGTTTGGGGAACATTGAGGAAGAGGGACAGAAAGATCGGAAGAGCTAGAGGACCAGGACGTCTGCTATGAGATAGGATGTTCTATATTCAGGAAACTGCACCCCCCCCAAAAAAATCACAACAACATGATTGCTTAAACAAGACCTGTCATGCCAACACAGATGCAAGAAATATGAGGCCATACACCTAAATGAAGAGCTACAGGAAATTAATGATGAGAGGAAAAAATTATTCTTTTCTGGCCCTCTGATAGGCTATCCAATCCCAATTAGTCAGCCCTGAACACACACACAAGACTCAGCAAACTGTTGTAATATATACACAGGTGCATATGCATATATGTAACAATATTTAAAGAAGAGATTATGAATTTGAGGTGGAGTAGGTAGGTGATACAGGAGGAGTTGGTTTGGTTAGAAATAATGTAAATGCAGTATTTATGTATAAATTTCTTTAGAATTTTTAAATTAAAATTTTAAATTAAAAAGTGTAGCTGTTGAATAAATAAAGCCAGAGGTAAGGAAATGAAATCCTCTTTCTCAGTTGCTTCTCCATGGAGAGTAAAGTTTCTTGCATTGACTATGTTTTCAGGATGCTAGCCAGGAGACAAAATACCAACAGAGAATAAAATGCTGTCTTTATTTGAGATGCAGTGTGAATAGATTTTTTTCACTTGGAATTTTTAATTTATTTCTGATTTGTGTATTTTATTTTTCTGTATATGAGTATCTGCCTGAATGTATGCATGTGCATCACATGTGTGCCTCATGCTCAATGGAAGTCAGAAGGCAACTTTGTATCTCTGGAACTAGAGTTTCATATGGTTGCAAACCACCACGTAAGTGCTAGTAACCAAACCTGGATCCTCTGAAGTGCTCTTAACTACTGAGCCATGTCTCCGGTCTCTAAATTCTAGTGTACATTTATTATTTATTTTGTGTTGGAACAGGCACCATGGCAAGCATGTGGAGGTTAGAGGATAACTTGGGGGATTCAGCTTTCTCCATTATCACATGGATTCTGGGGATTGAACCAAGGTCATCAGACTCGATAGAAGTTACCCTTCCTTTACTCACTGACCCATCTCACCAGCCCCAAAATTGGGATCTTCTAATGGCCCAGATACAGCAAAATTGATTGAGCATGGAGACACAGGGATAAAATGAGAAACTTCCCTTCACATATTCTTTAAAGGAACAGGCTAGGATTAGAAGATGACAGTGAGACTAATCACAGAGTGACAGGCGGTTATCAATGCCATATCAAAGGTCTGCTAATAGGATCTTGAAATGAAAATTGAGCTTTAAGGTGGTTTAGCTGAAGACCCTAAGAATCTCTTCTGGGAAGGCTCTAATCCCCACAGGATTGAAGAGAGTGACCGCATTGCATAAAACATGACTCAGAATTTATGGCAAAGATCTCAGGCAGCCCCTGAGAGGTCAGCAGAACTGTGATAGCACATTAATTGATACAAGGATTCTGTTTTCCAGATGACCTCACACCTAATTGAACAAGCAGACCTGCATACCCCCATGAAATCATGCTTACTGCATGCATTATCCCCATTCAGCAGTTATGAATTTACAGGCAGCCCGGGTAGTTGAAAGCACTCTGACAGGCCCAAGACAGGTCAGAAAAAAACCCTCCTGTGATTTTAATCATCGTTAAAATAATGGCAAAGAAACATCACCTATCTCAAACTGTAGTAAGCCAGCACATAACAAGAAGCATCTAGCATTCAGTCAACATTCGTAAACAGCATCTTTATCATCTGCATTTCCTAAAGCCTTTTCCCTTTAGACTAATTCAACTAAAATTTTTCAAGCGCCTGTTGTGTTCACGATGCTAAATTCTCTCATGAACATTTTCTTTTTCCCACAGTATATCAATGAAGGCGATGTGATTATTCATATTTGGAAGCTGAATCAATGAAAACACACATAAGTGTAATGGAATATCATTCCTTTCAACTACTGACTAAAACCTTTGGGAGGTTTTGATTTGAGCTCAAACCTTACAGCGTTATATTGTTTACATGAAAGAAGTTTTCAATCCTTTTTCTGGCCAACTAATCCACCCTGAGAGCAAGCCAGGATCTGTCAAATTTGCCAATTTGGAAATCACACCTACTGAGGTCAGGCACAAGCAGTCAGCTTCTGAAACTTTCCCCTACTTCACCGTCAGTTTGCAGTGGCCTTATTTTTTAAATAAATCTGTATGTCTTTCCAAATGCCCACAGCTAAGGCAGTTAAGGCTGCACCTTGCTTCTTTCTGTCTGTTGTTGTTTGTATACTTTTGCTATCCCATTTCAGGGTAGCCTTCTGAAAGACAGAGAGAAGCAAGTTGGAGCTGCCCGTTTCCATTCTTAGTGTGACATACAAGAGCCAGGCTATAAATCAGAACCAACAAACAGCAGAAGGCAAAGCTGGGCGTGGGTATTGGAATGAAGGAGAAATATCACTGGCAGCCACAAAAGAATGAAAATCGTCTTGCAGATACAAAGAGCAGGCTCAAGCAGGGGAGAGGCACAAGTAGCCAAGTAACAAATGATCTAAAAGGTTTCCCAGGTAAGAGAGGCAGAAAGATTGCGCTCACCCTTCTGCCCAACTGCTTCTTGCTGTGCACCTGTGAGGAATTTATCAGTGTTGCCTTGGCTTCAGTTTCCTTTCCTGTAAGTGCAAGCAATGCTACCTTCCGGAACTGTTAAATGATATGAGAATCTATCATACAGTAGCAACTCTGCTTCAGTTTGGAAAGTCACATTTATTTTACCTTAGCCTACAATTTGTATATTCACTAGAATTGATGACCTTCCTTAGTACACAGTACGCTGTCCATCCCATCAGAACCTTCTTAAATTGACATCACCTTAAAGAAACATTTTCATGTTTCTGTACACTAACCACCTTTACTTTAGGGCTTAGCACACATCTCCACATCTGCACATATGTTTACTCAACTACCATTGTATCTATAAAACATTCTTAGTGTGACTTCTGAGTCTGCATCTTAGATTTTTACCGGAATAGCATTATATTCATTTTCTGAGACTAACATCATAAAATATCATGGTGTGGGTGTAATTAAAAATTTGTATTTATTTTCTCACAGTTCTGTAGACTAGAAGTCCAAGATCCAAGTATTCATAGGGTTGATCTCTACTAAGGTCCTTGATTTGCAGACAGACACCCCCTCCTGCATCCTCGTGATCTTGCCTTTGTGTACACAACCCTGGGGACTCTCTATGTTTTAATGCTACCTTCTTATAAGGCTACTTATCACACTAGACTAAAGCCTGCTATTTAAGAGTCTACTCTGCCAGGTAAGATGGAATCTCAAAATTCAGGAGGCACAGAGACAAGCATATTTCTACGAGTATAAGGCCAGCCTAGTCAACAAAGTGTATTACAGATGTGCCAGAGCTACACAGTCAAACTTTTAAAAAAAAAAGGTCAACTCTAAGATACTAAGATACTTATACTAAACACCATCCTTTTTGAAGACCTTATCTTTAATATTATTATATTCTGACCCACTGGGGTTAAAGCTCCAATACTTGTGTTATGTTTTATTATTTGAGAATTTAATATATGTATATAATAAATTTTGAGCCAACTCAGGTCTCATTCACTCCACTCCAATTCCTCTCGCATCACCCACCACTGTTCCCTTCCCATTGTATGTGTTTGTTTCTTGAACCCTCTGAGTTCACACAGTGCTGTCAGGATGTGCCTCAATATGGGGTCCTCTACTGGAGCATTGGCAGCCTCTTAGAGGCCACATTCCCTAAAGAAAATTGACTCTTCCTCTCCAAGCATCCACCAATTGTCAATAAATACTAAGCCACGGGTAGGACTTCATGACACACTTCTTCATCCATACTAGTTTTTTTTTTAATGTGTGTATAGAGTTAGAAGCTCTGTAGTCTAGAGTGGATTCAAACTCATTATAGCCAAAGAAGACTTTGAGCTTCTGATCTTTCTGCCTCTGCCTCCCAAGTTCTGGGAATATAGGCTTGCACCCACCATGCCCAAAGAGCTACAATATATGAACAGAGAAACGACACAGTTCTTTTTAAAAAAAAAAAAAAAAAGAAAGACTTTAAAACGCCTTCCTTAGTAGTGGATGATATTGCAGTCGTGGTATCCAATGAATCACATATTGTACCTGTCTATCATGGTCCCAAAGGCTTGGAACATACCTTGTTCTATAGGACTTTAGCAAACATGATTCAGGCAAAGGCTTGATAATATCTTGATCATTGGTGTTTTCTTTTGCTCTGTGTTGGCACAGTCCCTAGCATTGAGTGAGAAAACCTAAGCTACGTTCCAACAGGCATAAAGTCCTCCCCGACATAAGGAGCGAATGTCAATGATTACTTTTGTGGATGAAGCCATTTTACACAGCAACGGCAGATAGCACACAGTCAGTCAACTTTAGGAACACTGTGTGAGGCCAGAAGAGACTAGCAGAATTACTCCACTTAGGTTAGACCAAAATCCTGGGATAGTAAACAAGCTTTATAAAGCAGTAAGTTTGGAGTGATTTGTTACCAGCAATTGATATGATGAAGCCATGAAGCCGTGGATCTCATCTTTGTTTAGTCAATCTAACACTGTGTACTTGAGAAATTTCTATTTGTAGCTCCTTTTCACTCCTTCTGGCTACTGGGTGGCATTCTGTCATCTGCACATGTTGTATTTTACTTCTCCATTCTTCTAGGAATGAACAGTTGGACTGCCTCCAGTTTTTTTCCTCAGCAAACACACTCATGTACATATCTTTATCTGCCTGTGTGAGCGTTTCTCTGGAAACCCTATTCAGAAGTAAAATTGCAGGCTGTAGGCTATCCATACACTTAATGGCACGGAGTGTTGTTGAATTGATCTTCAGAATCATGGTAGCAATTTACACTCCTAGAATGAAGGCAGACTGGCCTGAAAACTGTTACCTGATTCACACTGAAGCAGGCGTCAGTCTCTTGTGGTTGTTACCATTAGAACTGCAAGAGACATAGAGCATGGCCATACAGAACAGAGGGAGGGAGCCCAAAGGCTAGGGAGAAAGCTCAGCTATTGACATATTTGTCATTCAAGCATGAGGATGTAAGTTCCACCCAAGAAACCTATTTTAAAGAGCTAGTCACAGTGTCAAACACTTGTAATCCCCTCACTGGAGAGGCAGACAGGTGGGTCCCTGGGGCTCACTTGCTAGCTGGCCTAGCATAATTGGCAAGCCCAAGGACATGAGGCCCTAAGAAAATAAGGTGAATGACTGCAGAGATGAAATTTGATATTGTTGTCTGGTACACACACACACACACACACACACACACATCATCATCATCATCATCATCATCATCACACACATCAGCACACACTAGAGAAAGGTAATCCAGAAATCAAAACCTAGCAAGCGACAGGTCCTTCTATTTAACTTCTCTGCTACATTGAGTGGAATTGCCAGGGCCTTGTTTTTGTGATTCATCTGTTATGATTATTAAATTCGATTTTCTGTTTCCCAGTTGCTAACTGAGGTTTTAATTGTGCTCTTTTGACATTTTCAATTTTTTTTGTGTCATGAGACATCTAACAGAGTATTCACAATTTACTGATGGGCTATAATCGTGTTAAAAATTGTACATATTATCAATGTGACTGAAAACATAAAAGCGCAGACAGTTTTGACTGGACAAGGAAACAACTATAATGTTAAGACAAAAAGGTCAAGATATACAGTATTGCACGGTGCATGAATCACGATTGTTGGTGAGCAGGGCATGTGCCTAGGTCTATTTGACAATGGCAAGACTCCATTATCTGGCTGTGTGAAGGTCGAAAGGGGAAATTCTATTCTAAGTTATCCTTAAGACCAGGAGCATTGAGGCTGGGGTGATACACTACAAACTACTTATTACCCTCCTCTTCTCAGGCATGACTCACCTGAAATGGGCCAGGAACATGAGTGTAAGGCCCTCTGTAGGAAGCCCAGAAAGAACATTCATCCTTGAGCTAGGGGAATCTGGTCACATAATTTTCCCAGGGCAGCGGCAAGCTAGTGATCAAAGGTAACCAGGTGAACGTGGAGAATAACCAGAAGCAGGAAGCAGACAGTTCAATTATAAACTAATAAAATAACCACGATTGTTACAGTCAAACAAAAAGAGGCAGGAACTTTCAATGGTAGTAGGACACTAAAAAACAGCTTGTTGTAATAGATTCGAAAGAAGCAATTAGAACTTCTGGATATAAGACACAAAACAAGTGGATGTAAGAGCTCAGTGGTTACACTGGACAGCAAATTTGGCATAGCCAGAAAGAGATTAAAAAAGAACATGGCATTTCCCAGACACAGTATGGCAGCATAAACACAGAGAAGCATAATCTGAATGGCTGAAGGAGAAGAGACACGAAAGGAAACAAAGGCGGTGTTTAAGGCAATAATGGCTGAGATGCTTAGACCTGATGTGTGAAATTGACCCCCCCCCCAAAGGCTTAGAAAATCCATTGGGATAAATGGGAAGAATCTGTGTGTGGGAGAGGGTTTGTGTGTGTGTGTGTTTGTGTGTGTGTGTGTGTTTGTGTGTGTGTGTGTGTATGTGTGAGTGTGTGTGTGCATGTGTGAGTGTATGTGCGTGTCTGATTCCACATTGCATATATGCATATACACATTCAAGTAGTGGAAATGGATGTGACATGGCCAAACTGAGACAATAATAATAATAATAATAATAACCAAAAGGCATGTATAAAAGGACCTAGAGATAGAGCACCCTCAGTGGGTGGAAGTAAACTGGGGATGGACTTCATTCAGCAGGAACAAGCAAAGCCAAAATAGAAAGATATTGTTTCCAGAGAGCTGACAGGAATTTCATAGCAGTCAAAGTTTCTACACCTAACAAGATTATTTACCAAGAAGAATGAGAGGCAAAATAAAAACTTTTCACACAAGCTACAGTTGAAGTTCCTGATCAAAAGGTTCTCACTGAAGGAAAGGCTGAAAGATACATTTCAAAATGAAGAAAAGGATATCTCAGATTAAAGCCAGAATTTAAGAAAAAAATGGAGAATGAAGAAAGCTACCCACATAGTTAAGTGCAAACTAAACAGTATGCAATAGTGTATACATATGAACACACATGCATACACTGAGAGAATTAAAGTGCCACGTAATGAGTAGGGTGGAAGGAGAGCTGAAGTTCAAGTGTTCCAAGGTTTATCAGGATGAAAGGTAGTTTTATTAAACTTTGCTTTTTAGTGTTAGGTATGCATGCCATCATTTTAATAACTACTAATATGAACAGAAAAAACATATAATAAAAATGCATTGACTAAGTTAAGAATTCTAGCATTGCTACATATATCAGCAAGAACTGAACAATTACATAAATGGATAGCAGATGGTGTCAGCCAAGTTTCTTGTTATTGGAGTGGGAAATTCAAGCAAGAAAGCTACAGTGATCTATGTGGTTATGACTTAAAGCTGTAGACATTAGTAAAAACTCATGTCATTCTTAATATAGTCATAACAGACATACTTATGGATACATGCATGACAGTTAGTAAACACTTATGTAATTCTTTGCTCTGTTAGCCAAAGGCACAATTTAAAGGCCAAATCTTGGTTTCTAAACCCATTCCTGAGTCAAAAGCTCCTTGGAGACATGGCTGACTTTATGGTTGAGGTACAAAATACACAAAATGAACCTGGAGCATTCATTCAGTAAAGATAGGAAGAAGAAATATTTTTAATTTTTTTTCTGCAGTGATAAAACAATGAGTATAATATGAGAGAAATAAATTCTACTATTTAAAGAAAGAAAGGATAATATGACCAAGAATAGATTTCCCTTTATATTTTATAGTTTTCTGTTCTGCTAGAAGTATACCAATTAACATCATTTAGCTGCAAATTCCTGGGGGAAAAAATCTAGACATGCTATATCCTACAGTTTTCCACAGGTAGTCTGCTGCTTTAAAGTCATTTATGTAATTCCCAGTTTGGAAATAAGGTAACAACACAACAAAAATCAAAGACTTTGGAGGAGACACAATGACCCACAGAAAAGATGGAGAAAGGTCGTTTTATCATTCAGTAGCTCCATTTAGGAGCTATTAAGCATCTGGCCTTGTGCTTCCGTTTGCGGTATCAAATACCAGGGGAGAAATTACATGGGAAGCAGACAACAGCCTCAGCATCATTTCAGAGAAGCATTTCAAGGGAGCCACTCCCTGATATATCAGTCCTCAGGGAATCACAATGCAGAAGAACTTGTTTGATTACCTGAGACCTTCTGCAAGTCACACAGGTTTCCCTTGGCCTTGGTGTCCTCATCCAAAATGAGGTTGTGGAAGGAATGACCCACCTGGCATTAAAATCCTATACCCAGAGAATGTTTAATATACAGGACAGAAGTTATAATAAAATCAATGGTGAAGATAACAGCATTGAATAATCTGTAACATTTTAATCTGCAAAAATGCTTTTTAATTGATGTGCATTTTATCTCTAGCAAGTTCTATTTTAAGTAGGAACATAAATGTTGTTACATCTATTATGGAAATAGAACAATGAGATAATGTGGGCACTGGCAAGAAGCAATGGAAAGAACAACTTTTCAGATAATTCTGAGAACCTAGAGACTGGCATTCTGTAGCCATGTGTTCTTAACCATGTTCATTCATTATTTTTTTTATTCCATGTGCAAAATGAGTAAGTTGAGCTGAACTAGATGATTTCTGTGATCATCTTATTTTATGACAAGAATAAATTCACCTGCTGGTAAGTAGAGGTACTTGAACCAAAATCAAATTCTCTTGATTGTGGAATTGGCCTTTCCCTAGTCAATGGTCCTCTCAAGCACCTCAGAAACCCGAGATGCATGTGTGAATGACTTAGACATCACTTGTTCAGCTATCACCCACTGACCCCCACACACACCAACCAACACATAGATAACTGAATTCAGGTCTGATTCCAACTTATGGTTGAAAATGGTGGAGATCATTCCAGCACAGGCTCAGAGACCTGTGAAATGAAGAACACTGCACAGACAGGAAGGACAACCGCTGTGCTCATGGACTCACAGCAGCTGTGAATGTTTGCACAGAACCTGCACAGACCGAGCCACACCAGCATCTGTCAGAAATGGTTGAGGAGCTCACTAGGCCCCACCTTTAACTGAGGAGTTATTGACTGTTTATGGCCTCTGGGGTAGGGAGAGTCAGATTTCTTTCTTTACTTTTTTTCCATGAAAGTACCTTTTTTCCCTTTTATTGAACATAGATTCTTTTCTCATACAAGGTATCCAAATTATAATTTCCTCTCCTCCCGGTGCCTCCCCACCTCTACTCCCCTCCAGATCCACTTCCTTTCTGTTTCTCATTTAAAATGAACAGGTTTCTAAGAGATAACAACCAAACATAACAAAATAAAATATAATAAGATGAAGCAAAAACTATCATATTGAAGTTGGACGTGGCAAGCCAACAGGCAGAAAAAAGTCCCAAGACCAGACAAAGGAGTCAGAGACCCACTCGCTCTCAAAGTGAGGAATCTCATAAAAATATTAAGCTAAAAGCTATAATCTATACACAGAGTACTGCTGCAGACCCATGTAAGCCCTGTGCTTGCTGCTTCAGTCTCTGTGAGCTCAAATGTGCCTTGCTGAATTGATTAAGATGGCCGTGTTCTCCGGTGTCCTGTAGCTTCTCTGGCTTTTACAGTTTTTTCATCTCCTCTTCCCCAGGATTCTCTGAGCTCTGAGTTGGGGGTGGGGATTTGATATGGACACCTCCCATGAAGACTATCTCTCTCCAAGTAAAGTCTGACTATGGGTCTCTGCATCTGTTCCCATCTGGTGCTTGGGGAAGCCTTTCTGATGATGACTTGATACGACACTGATCTATAAGTAGAGCAGAATATCGTTGAAAGTCATTTTATTAATACCTGAAAAAAATTAGAGTAAGAGTGGTTTGGTTTTGCCCTAGATCTCTGGGTTATCTAGTCTCTAGTTCTTGGTTACCTAAGCAGTATCTGGTAGGGGTTCTTTCTTGTAGAGTAAGCCTTAAGTCAAATAAGATATTGGTTGGCTACTCACACAAGTTCTGCGCTGCCATTGTCCTACCATATTTTGCAGGCAAGACAGATTATTGGTCAAAGGTTTTGTGGTTGGCTTGGAGTCCACATTTCTCTTTGGTAGACTACAGAGTATCTTCCTGTCCCAAAGAGATTAGAAATTAAGGATGATGTTTCTATGTAGGCACCAACTTGATTTCTCTGAGTTCAATGAATTGTGTGGATGTTATCCTCAGCCATGGGGCCCATGGTCAGTTTGTGGAGACCAACTCTTTGACTTAGCATCAGCCTGGGTTTTTTGGGAGATTTCCATGGGCTCCCTTGGACAACAACTCTAATGAATGCAACCCGGTCCTGCCACTGGAAGCCTTGTCTAGTGACAAAAGATGGCCAGTTGAGACCCCATATCCCAATTATTATTCAATAGAATCATCTTCATTTATTCCAGAAAGTTTCCAACACACTGGGTTTCCACACCACCCAAATGTCACCCAGTTCCAGCCATCTCTCTCCGAAATCTCTCCTTCTACTCCATCTCCCTTACCCCATACCTAATCACCTTGCCCCTAGGCCCACTTGCTTATAATCTGTCCATACAAGTCTATTCTATTTCCCTCTCCCAGGGAAATACATGTGTTGCCCCTAGGCCATTCTTCTTTATCTATCCTCTCTGGATCTCTGGATTGTAACTTGGTTGTTATTTACTTAATGGCTAATATCCACAAGTAAACAAATATATACCGTATTTAACTGAGTAATACTCCATTGTGTACATATACCACATTTTCTATCTTTTATTCTATTGAGGGACATCTATGTTGTTCCCAGTTTCTAGCTATTATGAATAAAGTCACAATGAACGTGGTTGAGCAATGGTCTTTTGGGTAGGATGAAGCATCCTTTGGGTATATATCCAAGAGTGGTTTAGCTGGACCTTGAAGTAGATCAATTCCCAACTTTCTGAGGAACCACCATATTGATTCCATACTGGCTGTACAAGTTTGCATTCCCACTAGCAATAGAGAAGTATTCCCCTTGCTCAACATCCTTAACCACCGTGAGCTGTCATGAGTGTTATTGATCTTAACATTTCTTTATGCACTTTGAAAATTACCCTTCTGCCAGATGCAAAGTTGGTGAAAATTTTTTTCCCATTCTGTAGAGTGCCATTTGTTCTGTTAACAGTGTCCTTAGCCTTACAGAAGCTTTGTGGTTTCAAAAGATACCATTTATTAATTGTAGATTTTAGTGTCTGAACTATCAGTTACTCTATTCAGAAAGTTGTCCCTGTGCCAATGCATTCAAGGCTATTCTCTACTTTCTCTTCTATCAGCTTCAGTGTTTCTGGCTCAATGTTGAGGTCTTTGATTCACTTTGACTTAAGTTTTTTTCAGGGTGATAAGTATTGATCTATTTGCACTCTTCTACATATAGCCATCCAGTTAGAATAGCACCCTTTGTTGAAGATGCAGCCTATTTTTCAGCATGTATTTCTGGCTTCTTTATAAAAAAAAAAATCAGGTGTCCAAATGTGTATGGATTTCTGTCTGGGTCTTCACCTTAATTCCATTGATGAACCTGTCTGTCTTTATGCCAATATCATGCTGCTTTTATTACTAGAGCTATGTAGTACAACTTGAAATCAGGAATGGTGAGACCTTCAGCAGTTCTTTCATTATTCATTATTATTCTGTCTGTCCTGGGACTTTGTTTTCCCACATACAGCTGAGAAATTTTCTTTCAAGGACTGTAAAAATTCTTTTGAAATTTTTATAGCAACTGCATTGACTCTGTAGATTGCTTTTGGTAGGGGGGCCATCTTTACTGTTGTAGACCTACCAATCCATGAGCGTGAGTGTGAGCGATCTTTCAGTCTTCTGACATATATCTTCTTCAATTTCTTCAGAGATTGAAATTTTGTCCTACAAGTCTTTCACTTGCTTGGTTAGAGTTACAACAAAATAATTTACATTATTTGAGACTATTGTGAAGGACGGTGTTTCCCTGATTTCTTTTTTAGCCAATTTGCCATTTGAATATAGGAGAGCTACTGATTTTTGTGCGTTAATTTTGTATCCAGCTACTCTGCTGAAAATGTTTATCAGGTGTTGGAGTTCGCTGGTTGAATTTTTAGAGACACTTATGTAAAAGTGCATTCATAAGTATCATACGACCTGCAAATAATTTGATCCACTGAGTTTTTCATCCTTCTTCCTTTCCAATTTGCATCTCCTAGATCTCCTTTAGTTGTCTTGTTACTCTATCTATGACTTCAAGTACTATATTAAATAGATATTTAGAGAGTGAGCAACCCTGTTTTGTTCCTGATTTTAATGGAGTTGCTTTGAATTTCTTTCCATTTAATTAGATGTTGGCTACAGGCTTGCTGTACGTTGCCTTTATTATGTTGAGGCATGTTTCTTGTATCCCTAATCTCCCCAGGACTTTTATCATGAAGCAGCGTTGGATTTTGTCAAAGGCCTTTTCTGCATCTAATGAGATGATCATGTAGAGTCTTTTTTTTTTCTGTTTATATGGTGGATTACATTTAGTGATTTTTGTACATTGAGCCATCCCTGCATCTCTGGAATGAAACCTACATGGTCATGGTGGATGATCTTTTGATGTGTTCTTGGATTCAGTTTACAAATATGTTATTGAGTATTTTTGCATCTATGTTCTTATAAGAGAAATTGGTTTATAGTTCTCCTTGTTAAGTCTTTATGTGGTTTGGGTATCATGGTGACTATGGCCTCACAAAATGAACTGGGTAATGTTCCTTCAGTTTCTATTTTCTAGAATAATTTGAGGAATATTGGTATTAACTCTTCTTTGAAAGTCTGGTAGAATTCTGCATTAAGACCTTCTGACCCTGGGCTTTTTATGGTTGGGAGAGTTTTAATGACTGCTTCTATTTTCTTAGGCATTATAGGTCTATTTAAATTGTTTACCTGATCTTGATTTAACTTTGGTAAATGGTGCCTATTGAGAAAGTTGCCCATTTCTTTTAGATTTTCCGATTTGGTGGAGTACAGATTTTTAAAGTATATCCTTATGATTCTCTGTTGTTATGTCCCATTTCCTTTCTGATTTTATTAATTTGGATATTCTCTCTATATACTTTTGAGTTAGTTTGGATAAGGATTTGTCTATCCTGTTGATTTTCTCAAAGAACCATCTCTTTTGTTTCACTGATTCTTTGTATTGTCCTCTGTATTTTATTGATTTATCCCTCAATTTGATTATTTCTTTCCATCTATTTACCTTAGCTGTGCTTACTTCTTTTATTCTAGAGATTTCAGGTGGGTGTGCTATTAAATTGCTAGTATGAGATATCTGCAAAATTATTTATGTAGGCACTTGGCTATGAACTTTCCTCTTAGCACAGCTTTCTCTGTGCCCCTTAAGTTTCAGTATGTTGCATTTTCATTTTCATTGAATTCTAGCATTTCTTTAAATTATTTATGTCTGAGGGGTCAGGATTCTTTGTATGCTTCCTGATTGGTTGATTGTGTTCCAGTAGATGACCCCATACCCATGCATATTCATGCTTTACTAATTGAACTAGATAAACTTGCAAAGAAAAACATAAAGTTGGGAAGCAGTTGTAAAATTGTATCTGGGAGGAGTTAGGGAGAAGAGTGAAAGGGTAAATACGACCAAAATGTGCTGTGCGTGTATAAAATTTTCTGAGAATAAATAAGACCGACTTTCTCATGACAAAACAAAAACAAAATAAACTCCCGAAAGCCACTGTATGATCTGTATAACGTCTTTTGAGGCAGCACAGTCACCTCCACCTAGGGTTTCATATAGTGACCATGTGACAGTAAACAGCAGTTCCAACTATGTATTATGGAACATTAAAGCTGCAGGCTGGATCCCTCAGAGGATGCTGTTGCTGCAGATCCGGGGACCACTGAGATGTTACTGCTGTGAAAGACCCAGTGTTTTGAGTACAGGCTGAATTAATTGTTGGCAGGATTTCCCAAAAGAACAAAATCAGCACCCAGTCCTTACTGGACCTGCTCTCTGGCACAATCCTGAGGAAGTTACCCTCTCATATCTCACTGCTGCCCAAATTTTTTCCTACCCTTTTATAATTACTCCTAAGTAGCCTAAGCTATAAGTACCTCTAACAAAAAGCTATTGGGAACTTTTAAGATCTTTTTTTTCTGGTAGTGGAACAGTAGCAACTGTTGGTGTTAATGTTATGTTGTTTTTGAAATTAGTTTATGTCATCTTTAGCCTCCTCCAAATTATAGGACATTACACCACATTTATGTAATGTATCGTCATTTGACATGTTTAATTTAAATATATCTCCCCTCCCCTATTCATTAATCCAATCTCCACCACTTATTATCTCTTGACATTAAACAATTTTTCAAACTCTTTGGGCAAATTTTGCATACTCACGTTTCTCATGTGATAGTTTTGGGGATTAAAAGGGTATGCACACATATACATACAAACAGACACACATACTCACACTCACAGACAAAGAGAAGAGAGAGAGAGTCCAAATGTAGCCATCCTTGCAAATGTTTACTACTATTGGAAGTTGCTTAGGGAAAAGATCAATGTAAATAGATATTTTTTCCAGGGATGGTTGTCTGAGAAAAGAATTGATTTCTCTGAGAAATTAAATTCAATTAGTAATTGAAGCTAACAGCTCATAGATTAAATATCTACAACATACTCCCTACAAAAATGAAATGACTTGGGACTGAAGAGACGGCTCCATGGTTAAGAGGACAGCCTGCTCTTCCAGAGAACCAAGGTTCTATGCCTAGCACCACCATGCAGATCGCAATGATCTGTAGCTCCAATCCCAGGGCATCTGAGGATATCAGGCATGCCGTGCAGTCACACATGAAAGCAAAGCAATAAGATACATAAAATTAATTAGTTAATTTAAAATAAATTCACTTAACTTACCAGAAGTAATGAAATCAGTGTTTTCTCAGGAAATGGTTTATATATACACATGTTTCTTGCTTTTTTGCCTATTTTCATCATCAGAACCCATGGCTCTCTTCCATGGCCTTCCTACCACATCTGATCCCTCCAACTAGACTGATATGATATATGCCCTGTTAGTTAGGCCACTACCTACTGCGGGTCACCTACAGGGCAGGCATAAAAATCTTGGACCTTGATCCAAGAAAGTCAGCATTTAAATGCTTGCTGTGAGGTTGAGATCTCGTGGCATATTTATAGTCCTGCATAAGATCAAACCAGATGAAAAATACCAGCATGGTGAAGGGGAGGTGGAAACTAATCTCCACCCCTAAACAAAAAGCTATCTGTAATTGATACTTTCCGGGAAAGAAAGCATCAGCTTTCTTCCGTAGAGCAACACTGGTTATATTAACCGCACCCCAAGGTAGGCTGTGTGCTTAGGAATAGTTGCCTACCACAAAATGAACTCCATGTATGTTTCAGTTTGGTTTGTGGGTTGGTTTTGTTTGTTTGTTTTGGGTTTGACTTGGTTTGGGCTTAACCTCTATTTGTGTTTGTTTTTTAAGAGAGAGGGAAAAAATATGAGGCTGGGTGTGTAGGGACATGGGGAGACCAGAGGAGTAAGAGAGGGGAAACAATATGACCAGAATATATTGAACAGAAAGTGTTAAAAAGCAACAACAACAAAAGATAAGAAGAGAGCTGGGCATGTGACTGGGTGGCGGAGTGCTTGCTGATAAGCACCTACTCTGAATCTAGTGCTCCGTCCCCCAAAGGCAGACAAGGGAAGGTCTGGGGCATAGTCCAGTCAGTAAAGCGCTTGTCATATCAATGTGAACCTGTGTTCAATCCCCAGAACCTACATTAAAGAGGCAGGTGCGATGGCATACACTTGTAATTCCAGTGCTGGAGATAAATAAATAGGTGAACTCCTTTTGCTTCATGGCCTGCTAGACTCACCTACTTGGCAAGTTCCAGGCAAGTGAAAGATCCTGTCTAAAAACCCAAGGTGGATGCCACCTAAGAAACAATACCTGAGATCCTCTGGTTTACACACACACACACACACACACACACACACACACACATATACACATACATACACACATATACAAAGGCAAAGATGCTTTTTGAATTTTTTTATTGGTTATTTTATTTATTTAAATTTCAAATATCCCCCTTCCTGGTTTTCCCTCCGAAACCCCCCATCACATCCCTCCTCTCTTTTGCCTCTATGAATACCCCACCCATCCACCCACCCAATCCCACGTCACCGATTTTTAAATTTTCTTGAGAAGTCTTAAGACCCAGTCCCACTATCTTTATGTAGCAAGCAGAAGATGGGCCTCTAGATGTAGGCATGAGGAAGTGCCATGGCCTGGCTTGGAGCTTTCACCAAGGCGATGCAGCTCCCTGTATGGGCCCAAAGTCCAAGGGAAGCTTTTGGCACTGCCTAGACCAGTTAGATGTTGTCTGAACAGACCCTTCCTAGAACCAGTGAATCACAGTCTGCATTTAATGGTTTCTGTCTTATCCCAAAAGAAAATTTACCAAAAACAATCAGGAAGGCTAGTCATGCAGATCACAGTTGTATTGAGCTGGCTGGTGGTGATAAGGCTTTGGACTTCAGTGTGCAAAGAGAAGACAAGGCAGCCAGCCTGCTTCAGTGGGTGCACTCTGCCTCACTGTCTCATCTGACTGAACACCTGAGCTCTACACCAGCCTGCAGGAGATAAAGCTGAAGAACACGATGAAGTGCAAAGCCTTTGTCTCATCGTGTCCTCGTAGGTTGGTTGTGGCTGTCAGTCTCGTGCCTGAGAAAGACTGTTTAGGCAATAGCAGCCTCTCAACATCAGTGACGGTAAGCGCCTTTGCTCATTATCCCCCCTTCGCTGGATCATTGCAAGTCTGACTGTAAGTTATTTCTTTTAATTGCCCTCTGTAAAGGTGTGGAAATGCAGGGGTTCCCACAGAGTTGGGATAGAAAGAGAAAAGGCTGTGCAAAGCCAGCCTTCAATGGAAAGACACAGGAGATGCTGATGTGTTGGTTATGGGAGTTTTCCCTTTAATGCAAAGACACACCAAGAGACATATTTGCTGATTTCAATCAGCTCAGGGATAAGATACTCACCGTGTGACTCTCTTGGTGTAGCTGCTGAACTGGGGAGAATAGAAGCAGTTTGTGAACTAACATACATGTAAGTAAGGGGCTACAAACTACCTTTACACATTCACTCATCCTGTGTCTCTATGGTCAATCCCCAACACGGCAAGATTGGTGGGGGATCAATTGCTTTCAAACTGAGACAGTGAACTTTCTCTCTTCATCCACCTGACAGTGGGCCCAGAGAGATGGCTGCGTAGTTAAGTGTTTACTGCTCTTGCAGAGTGGTGGGTTCAGCTCCCAGCACCCACATGACATCTCACAACTATCTGTAAATGCCAATACCAGGAAATCCAATACCCTTTTCAAGCCTCTTTGGGTTCCTGCATCGACATGATGCACATGAGCGTATGCAGAAGCACACACCCTTCCACATAGAATAAATACTTAAAATTGTACGAACAAACCAAGCCAGTGTTAGCATCCATCTGTAAGACTGACCCTTCTTGCTCTGTCATTCCATTTCTCAATAAAACTGGTATAAAAGGAAGCAGTGGCTGATCCTGTCCGGATGGGCTGGGGAAAGGCTGCTTAGAGAAGACAAATGCAGGTCAACCTTGCAAAGGAAGCCATATGGAGGGAATAGGAAGATGAGAAAATATTGGAGACCGCAGGAGTCATGTGAGCCAGAGGAGCTGTGGGGCAGGAACAGACATGGAGAGAGGCTGACCCAGGTTGTACACACCAAGAATCAAGTAAGAAACCCCTGGGAAGCATTTTCTAAATTGTAACATGAATGTGCCCCTGTTAATTACTGCTTCTTCCCTCTTCTCCCCTAATCTACTTAAGTGGTACAGAAAATGCCAAATTCCCCCATCATAATCTTGCAAAGTGATCATCCGGAAGCCTTCAGAGCTGCAACCTGCTTTCCACAGATCTTCAATTTTCTCTTCTTGAAATCAAAGATAATCATTATCACATTCTGCAGAAGATTTTAGAAAGTTAGAGAGGATTTGTTTTAAAACAGTCTGGCACATTTCAGGTGCTCAATAAATGATAGCTATTAATATGTTTTTATTGGGTATAATGCACCTTCCAGTGTAACAATTTCTGCTATACAGGGGGTATTAATAAGTGTGGTCACATCTCCCAGGGTGAGGAGGAAGGTTTCTTGATAGGTTGAAAATACTACCACCATCTGAAATTCCAAGCTTCAGAAAAAATTTCAATAGCTGGTTTAGGCAAAATAGCTCTGTGATATGAATATGTGTTAGAACTACATACACACACACAAGAACAGACACACAAGCACACACACACACACACACACACACACACAATAAGCAGCATTTACATAACAGATTTCAAACTTAATAAGGGGAGAGATGGGATAGAACTGTATCTGCCTTTAAGAAACTTGTCATTATCATTCAGGCATTTTTCACAGCAGGGACTATGAAGGGAGGTGAGCAAGGGTTTCAGTAACAACAGCTACACTCCAATGCACAACCCTATATGCTACAACAGTTGTTGTACCATCTCATTGACTCCATGGTCGTTGAGGTCTTAAAATAATGAGAGCCCCATTTACACAATGCTCTTTGTCACAAACTACTTCAAGCACTTTACATACCTTCTTGATTCTCCTTTTTTCTTAAAAATAAGATTTTTGTTAGGTTTATATATATGGAGTGGGAAAAGTGTGTGTGTGTGTGTGTGTGTGTGTGTGTGTGTGTGTGTAGATCAAATAACTTTCAGGAGTCAGTTCTCTCTACCATGAGGCTCTGGGGATTGAACTCAGGGTGTCAGGCTTGGTGGAAAGAGCCTTTACCGACTGAGGCATCTCACGGGTCCCAAATAGAAATTTGTTTCCACCCAGAGTCCTTTCACTTGTGTGAAACACGAAAGCTACTACACTACCTGATACTCTTCAAAGCTTGGACAATCCTACGAGGGCAAATGATTTGCTGCTGACAACTCCAAAGTGGCTAAGTCAAGTATCAAGACCATCATCCATTTAGAAACCGTCCCTGCGTACATGGAGTGAGGCGTGAAGACACATTTCACAAGGACTTAGAAAGATGCCTGCCCTATTTGCTTTCTGTTGTTGTGGTAAAACACCGGCCAATAACAACTTGAGGAAAAAAGGTTTATTTGACTTACAGGTTATATCAAGGAAAGTCAAGGCAGAAACTGAGACCATGGAGTAATTTTGGTTACAGGCTTGCTCTCCTGATTGATGTTCACACAACCCGGAGTCACCTTCCCGGGGCGACACCATTCCCAATAGACAGGGTTCCCACAGCAATCATGAATCAAGAAAATACACCCCAGACATGCCCACAGGCCAATCTGATGGAGTCCCCCTCCCAAGTGATTTTAATTTGTGTTAAGTTGAACCAAACCAAATGAAACAATGAAACACCAAAAAGTATGAATAGAAATCATTCTCTGAGGTTTTCCAATCCAAATATCCCTATAAACCCTATAAAGTCATTCATTATGCAGTTGTCTCTGAAGAATCAAATATTACATGAGATAGAAGTAAACCTCACAGGGACCCAAATTTTTTTGCGGAAGGTCCTAGGCAGGAAGTCACGAACTCTTATTAGACACCCATAAACAAAAGTGCTTTCTTCCCCTATCTAAACTGAACTCCTAGCTTGACATGGATCCTCTCCAGTCTAACTATAGAGCTAGTTCCAGCACACAGGCACTTGCCGTGTGGCTCCCAAAGCAAGGAACAGAAAGTTCCATGGTGAGCCTATCCTAACGAGTAAATCTGCCCATGTGGCAAAACTTATCCACCACAGACTGCCCTTGACTGCTTGAATCGTCAGTAAACTAGCCCTAAGCTCTCTTCATCTATGATTTAAATTTTAATAGATGGGCTTAAATGGCTCCATCAGATCCACTAAGCCACGGCTTTAGTTCAATGCCTCACTAAAACAATTTCAGACCACAAAGTCTGGTCAGTAGGGTTGGACCCTGGTACAGTGTGTGACTGCCACTGACAGAGCAGATGGCTGTATTTCCTCCCCCAGGGCAGCAGACATACTCATATAGTACACAGTACTTTATTGCTTTTCCAGAACAGTTGCTTGACTTTTCAGAGAAGAGAGGATTTATGGGAGCTTGAGTGCCCCCTCACGCCCCAAATCTTCCCTGTCATCATTCAGCAGGTGTCAGCGCTCTGAAACTCAACAGGACACCAGCTCAGGTAGTGGATACTCAGGCAGCAGGCTTCAAACCCTCTCCATGAACCAGTAAAGCCTCATTGTCATCCTGTGAAGAGGCAAACAGTCTCACAATCACAACGGATGAAGGAAAACTAAGGCAGACGATGTTTTGATGTGAGAAAAAATTTAAATATCAAAATCCGGAATGGTTTTACACTCTGAATGCAAATATGTAAAGGTATTTATGAAACTGGAGCTAATTGAGTCCCTAATGGGAACACCTAGGTACAATGAGTGAAATTCCATTATGCACTAGTGTACTAGAGAGAAAGGCTTTGAAAATTGCAGTGTACCTTTTTTTTATTTTATCAGTTTAGTAATATCATTTAGGAGTTTGAACATCAAAGAACCATATTACCCATGATAGCTTTTGTAAAGGAAGGAAGTTAATAGCCAATGATTATATATGAGATGTCAAGGGATGTACCTACAATGTTACAATTAGCCCTCACAACAAAATTACAAGGTGGATAGCTCTATCTGCCTTTTCTTCCTCATATAACACAAAGGAAATTGCTAACAGATGACAACAATAAATCAAGTCCCAGGCCTTAACTCCTTCCCGAGCAATAGGATTGCACATCTATAACCTGTTCATAAGAATACTCAGTCCTCCTTTGACTCTGAGATCAGCTAGCTGACATGTTTGGGCTCCTAGGATGTTAGCAGATGGGAAGCCAACAGGGGTGTAGATTGTGCTTTTGCAGGTGAACCTACAATCTTACCCCTCTGACTTCAGCAGTCTGGTTTTCTGGTCACAAAAAAAAAAAACTCATGGATTAGATCTACCCTCTCTGATTAAGTATAGTTAATCCTATCCACACCTACCCCTCCCACCCCCATCCCAGTTTTGCCTAGTTTCATACTGCCTCACAGAAATGTGAAATAAACTGATCCTTACAGCGTTTGGGAGGCAACATTTTTTTAATTGAACTAGCTAACTAGTTCACTAGGCACAATGTCCAACAAATCTATTGTGTCATGATCAAATTATGACAATCTGATCATACCATAACTCAACATCAACAACATACAAAGTCAAGCATTGATCATGTTGTGAAAGAATATTCAAAGCCCTCTCTTCTACCTGTTTAGAAACTACAGTACATAATTCCTGATTGGAGTCAACCTACTCTACCATATAACAGAACTTCAGAACTTAGTCCTTCTACTTGACCATGATTTTGTTCCCAGTGGGCAACCTCTCCACCTATACCCATTCCCCATCCCTAATCTCCTTGATTTCTATTGCTAAGATAAAATGACATGGCCAAAAAGTAACTTGGAGAGCAAGGGGTTGGCTTACACTTCTCAATCATAGTCCAACACTGATGGAAGTCTCTGCATTAAATCACACAGTGTGGGAACCTGGAAGCAGGAACTGATATAGAGGCCTTGAAGAAAGCTTTTTTTTTTTTTTTTTCTTGTTCTCTGTGGCTCGGTCAGTCTGCTTTCTTAGAAAATTCAGGGCCAGTGGTGGCACTGTTCCCAATGGGCTGAGTCCTCCCACACCAATCACTAATTAAGAAAATTCCCCACAGAGTTACCTACAGGGCAATCTTATAGAGTAGTAATTCTCAACTTTCCAAATGCTGCAATTCTTTAATACAGTTCCTCATGTTGTGGTGAGCCCCAACCATAAAATTATTTTCATTGATATTTCATAACTATAATTTTGTTGCTGTTATGAATCAGAATGTAAATCTCTGTTCTTCTATGGTCTTAGGTGACTTCTCACAGCTTGAGGGACCCATATAGGGAGTGCCTTAGGATCTGGGGAGTCTCAAAGGGATGCAGAAAGGCCCACCTAAGTAGATTTAATGTGTGGGAAATTGTAATTAACTAAAAAATATATTGAACAAGTTAATCTTTATTATCCTTCCTGTTTTCCTATCAAGATCCTCCTTCTAAACTGTACTAGTTCCTACCCTAAAAATAATAAGGCTGTTAGACTAATGCAAGACAAGTTTTGCCATAAATATTTAAAATTGAATTCAATGTGATTAGATTTTACAAAGTAACATCTTCTATTAAACAAACAGAATAGAATCATTATTACCAGAGATCTTAGCAGGAAGATGGTTGCAGTCCATCTAAGCAATAAAATAGCTTTTTCTATTTTATATGTATTGGCTAAGTAAGTATTTGCTTTTTTTTTTTAATAAACAAGGAAAAGCATAGAAGCCATACTAAACTATCATGTTAATCACATCACACTGGGAGGGAAGCACAGCTGAAGAGTTTAGAGATCCAGCTTGGCCTTCCCAAAGCCATTGTGGTGATTTGAATGAAAATGGGTGGCATAGACTCATAGGGAGTGGCATTATTGGAGGTGTGGCCTTGTTGGAGTAGGTGTGGCCTCAATGGAGGAAGTGTCCCACAGAGATAGGCTTTGAAGTTTCAGGAGTCCAAGCCAGGTCTGTCTAATAGCTCATTATCTCTTCTTGCTGTCCGTGGATCCAGATGTAGAACTATTAACTACCTCTCCAGCACCATGTCTACCTGCATGGCACCATGCTCCCCCTATGACGACCACAGACTAAAGCTCTGAAACTGGAAGCGAGTCCCAATTAAATGGTTTTCTTTCTAAAAGTTGTTGTGGTCATGGCATCCATTCACAGCAAGAAATCCCTAACTGAGGCAGCCATCTTTATTTGTGACTATGAAAACTGCCCAGAGGTAACTCTATAATCCTGGCCCTGTATTTCTTCGGTTTGCATCACCTTACATTGCATGTGCTCTCACACACTAGGACTGGGTGATTTTTCCAGAACAGGGAAGGAAACTTATCAGCATTTACTTGACGCATCTTTATACTGCTTCTCCTGTTAGCACCGGCTTCAATCACTTCTCAGCCATTCTGCATGTTAATACGTCTCTGCTTCCTCCCTCTCTGCTGCCTTCTGATTCTCCCAAGGTAACATGAGCTCAATGGTCTCCCACGATTGATTGTCTGACCCCCTGCCCATCTTTATTCTTTTTCTCTCAAATCTTCATTCATAGTCTCTATTATTGCATACTCTATTTGGGTGATTCTTATTTTCTTCCATGACAGATTAAATCTCAAGCCTCCTCTGGTAAATGTTTTATTTGATATGTGTATTTTTCAGTTCCATTGGTTTCTGTTGTATAATGTATATTTTGTGTTAACATTCTTTATTTGATGTATCATTGACATCCTGCCTTCCTTAACCTCCAAAAGCCATACTTATATAATAGGTAGTCTTCTGTTGTCAAAATATGATATCTGAGCCTGGGAAGAGAGTCTACTTGAAAAGTACTTGCCTGTAAGCACAAGGAGCTGAGTTCAATCCCCAGAACCCATATTAAAAACAACACAACAACAAAATGGTTGTGTATATTGTAATCTTATGGCTGTGAAGGTGAACACACACATGGATCTCTGAGACTTACTGGCCAACCAGCCTGACTACTTGTGAAGCTTTAGATCAATAAAGAAAATGTGCCTCAAAAAAACTAACAATAAAGGTGAATAGCCCTTACAAACAACATCCATAGTCCGCATATGACCTCAGCATGCATGTTTGCCTGTGCACTCATTCAGACACACATACATACTCATATATATGGTAGCTGGTCTGTCTCAGAAACATTTTCTACATCTCTCTGATTTCTGACACATGGAGAAATATTTTTCTGGGGATATTTTTGTAGCGTGTATTTATTTTCAGAAGTTAATGGTATCTCTAAATGGTGCTAGTTTATAACACAAAAGTATACCTTTAATTTAGCTGGCCATCTGAAAACGTTACTTCTATGTGGCTTCTTAGAATCAAGCAGACAGTATTTATAAAGCTAACAGACTATACACAGTGATTTACAGAAACAACATATAATTCTCTAGCTATTAAATTTTATGGAAAAACAGCTTATCTAAACTGCCATGTAGGTAAACCTTTCTTCATGTACCTTCTAATCTCCTGAAGGTAACTAAATCTTTTCAATGGTGGATCGTAACAGCTCTGGAAACCAGTGTCCCTGAAAAGCATTTGTTTTTCTCTTGTTTGTTTGTTGTTGAGTTGCTGCTGGATTTAATATGAATATGACACTTCTGATGTTGCTCCCAGAGAGGTATATTTGGATGCACCACAGTCACCTAGCAGGGTACTCCTAGGACTTGCTTTCCTTCCTCTATCTTTTCCAGAAATTCAGCTCTGGTAGAAACTTCTAGTTAATACATTCCTTTCAACAGTCCCCTGAGGTAGAAATGTGCTCAAACCTAATCCAGTTGGATTCTTGATGTTCATGTTGGAGATTTGTTTTGACCCCAAAGGTGATCTCCATTTCCCAATTGCAAGCAAACTAGCCACCCAATACTAGTAAACTGTATTATAATTAAGTCTGTGTGTCAGCGGCCTCTCCCCACAGTATTTGAGAGGGTCTTTGGGTTTGAACATATCACTCCAAATGAAATCACCTGCCTCCGGAAGAGATTAGGAAAACTGCTTTATGGACAGCTTTGCAAATTCTGTAGGACATGGCTCTGGAGGTAAAGTGAGAATGCTGACAGCTTCTCTCTGTTCTAGAACGGATGCTTGGTGAGAAGGATACTATAGAATTAGGTCTTTGTGGCTTACCTGCTGAAATGGAACCATGGCTTACAAGATGGAATAAAGGGTGTATAGGAAACCACTATATCCTCAACCCACCCTGGTCCACAGTGCAGGGAAAGCAGAAAGGGGCCTCTGACTGAAAATCTGCCTCAGTAGCTAGTGGACAGGAACAAGTCGAGGAATGCTAGTGTCTGCTCCTCCCAAAAGAAAGGCCTCAGACAAGAAATAAAGAGACAAGGACTCCTGGGTTCTTAGCTGCAGCTTTCAGATGTGGGAATGAATTTGAATAACAGTCATGCTGAAGAAGAGAGCCCACTTCACAGGAAGGGGACAAGCAGACACTACCCCCTTTCCTGTTTGATGCCCAGAGAGTAACCTTTCTAATGCTGTGCCTTTTAGTACAGTTCCTCATGCTGTGGTGACTCCCAACCATAAACTAATTTTCGATGCAACTTCATAACTTTTATTTGGCTACTGTTTTAAACGGTAATGTAATTATCTATGTTTTTCCAATGGTCTTAGGCGACCTCTGTGAAAGGGATGTTAGAAACCCAAAACGGTTACAAAGCCCAGGTTGATAACCACTGCCATAGAGTCTCTTGAGTAGGTCTATGCACTTACTGTTGGTCATCAAGATCTCTTCCATTGGCCTCCAGGAGTTTTCCCCCACTGGCGAGTAGGTCCCTAGAATTGCATGCTAGCACCAGAAGTTGATATCAATCCCTAGTCTTCATGATCATACACATATAACAAATAAAAGAATGAAAGTATTTTGCTCCTGACCTGTTCGTGTATAGGCCCAAGATCATAAGTTCAAGGTTACTCTAGTAGTTAGCAGCAGGGCTTAGACTCCTATCACTGGTACAATTCATGTCCCTTTCCTTATGTCTCTCCCAGTCATCTGCTGCTACCTCTAATTTTTACAGATGTCCTAACCCCCTTTCCAGCTCCAAGCCTTCTGCAGTATTCACCATACCTCTCTTGCTGTGTGGTCACATATCCCGGGATTTCCTGTTGAGTTTCTCTCACCTCTCACTCTGGAGCACCATAGCAGTTTAATGAGCCCATTAATATTAGCAGCCCACAGAAAACAATGCCCGTCCTCACTATAATCAATGGATTGAAAGGAACTAAAGTTAATTTATTTCTTTTTCATTTTCTTTTTCTTTTTTTTGTGGTTTATTTTATTTTATTTTTTCTTTTTTTTTAAATCAAATCGTACTTTTTACTTATTCACACAGGGGTTATAAACACAAAAAGACAGGGCGTGGGGAAGGGGATGACACTGGAGCATGGGTGTTCAGGGGAAGTACAGATATCTTTCAGAACAGGGTATCGGCTGGGTGAAGGTTCAGGGGACAGGTCACTATGACTCTGCCTATAACTCACTTGTCCTTATCTAAGTTGGCATTATCTGCCAAGGCTACCTATTTACAAGGTCTATGACTACTCGGGCTGGTAAATTTCCACAAAAGCTGCCTGTTTACAATAGCTTATAGCCATCTGTTTCAGTATTTATCCACAGAGACCCAAGACTTGGTGTTAGTATACATGTATGACAGGCCTATTGCTGATTTTAGGCCTATGGCTGATTTTAGGCCTTCAGTGTATAAGCAGGGCTGCCCCTGACATCTCCTCCCTTCTCTAAGTATAGAAGGGCTGTGGTGATTCTAATCTTTCGAAGGCGGGGATAGAGGTTTGACCTTCAGTAATTGAAGGGGACCTTGTAATGGCTCTGGTCCCCCTGTTGTTGTTCAGTGAGGTATGAGGGCCATACCATCCCGATATCCTTTTCCTGGAGAGGGAATACCCTCTCCTTAATATCTCTTAACATCAATGGACTCAATTCCCCAATTTATTTCTATCTACAAGAAAAAAATCTGTGCTTTTCTGGACAAAGCAATGTGATCATTATGAAGAATGCCCTTATCGCTGAGGATTTTGAGCATGGTAGGAATGCTCCTGTGGTTCTCTAATGATGGATACATGTCATTGTACATTATCGAAAACCCATAGACTGTACAACACCAAGAGCCATGCAGATACAAATTGTGGACTTGGGGTGACAAGATGTGTCAATGTAGGTTCACCAATGTGTCATTCTAGGGGACTATCTCTGAGGGGTACATGTGGCAATTCCCTATGCCTTTCTCTCGATTTTTCTAAAGTTACCTGCCCCCAAATTAAGTCTTAAAACCAAGAAGTGTCTTCCTTATAGCCCAGGAAAGATGCTCTAAATTTATTCAGGCTGGAATAGAAATGCCAATTAACGTCCTGTTGAAATGCATGACATTCCCATCAGCTAGTTTTCTCCTTCCTGTGACCAAATACCTGACAGCTTAAGGAATCAGGATTTATACAGCTCACAGTCTGAATGAGCTTGTTAAGGGATTTGGAGCTCACTCACCTTTCCCAGACCAGGAAACAGAGTGGTGGACTAGAAACAGCCGGCTTATGCACACACCCCAAGGCCTAATCACTAGTATAGCACCCCCTCAGCTGGACCTCGACTCATGAAGGTTTCATAGGCTTATGAAACAGCACCCCCAGCTGGAAACCTAGTATTCAAATCTGTGATCCTGTTGGGGGACTGTTTACATGCAAAGCATGACTTCTGCTACAATAACTAATATATACAGAGGAACAATACCAAGCCTTACTGAGGACATAAAACAACCATACTGCTGGTAATATAACAATTGCTAAAACTACTCTGGAAGCATATTTGGTGATGCCTATCAAACTTTAGCCTATGCTAATTCTGAACTCCATCAGTTCCACTATGAGCTATAGACCTCACTGAGATGCGATGCATGTTTAACAGGACTATAAGCGTGTCCATAGTGACAATACTGGAAGACTAAAGTTGAATATGACCAGACTCCTTTGCTCTGCAGGAAGCTGTAGTAGTTTGCAGTGTTTAGTTTATTATTATTATTATTGTTATTATTATTATTATTATTATTTACTTACTTATTTTACTGCCCCCTTTCAGTCACATTCCCCATAATCCCTTCTCCAGCCCCCTCCCACTTCTCCACTGAGCAGGTGGAGCCCCCTTGGGTAACCTCACAATACCACATCAATTCTCCATGAGGCTAGGTGCATCCTCTCCCACTGAGGCCAGACAAAGTAGCCCAGCTAAAAGAACATGTTCCATGTACAGACAACAGCTTTTGGGATGGCTCCCGCTCCAGTTGTTTGGGACCCACATGAAGACCAAGCTGCACATCTGCTACATATGTGTAGAGAGTCTTAGGACCAGCCTGTAGCTGTATATTTTACAATAAACTCGGTAATGTGGTAGGAGTCAGGAGGAGAGGAAGAGGAGAAGGAAGAGGAGGAGCTGGGAAGGAAAGGCAGGATGTAGGAGCCATGAAGAACCTAGGTCCAGGATTGTCCTGGGTAGCAACTTATATCTTGGTTAGTTAATTGGTAACACCTGTAGACATCTTGTTACTTGAGCATTACCAAATATATAAAGCCTTTGGTTAGTCATTAAACATTAAAGTCTCATTTCGACTATGTACCACATGGATGGTGGGATGGTCTGGGCTCAGCCAAGCTTTGTGGAGACAACATGGTGGATTGGCTGATCTAGCCACCATGCTGGCTTCTCATGGGTGCCAGGGCCAGTGCTCTTGGCCTGCCTGAGTTGGCAGTCTGAGCTGAGCAGCGGCAAGAACACTCCACCACTCATGGCCTCAGGCCTTGCCTAGTCAGGAACATGGTGGGCCCTGTAACAACAAGATAGAATGGATGCCACCAACTTAAATATTATCATTAACACCAGCCCAGGTATGTCCTTAGGTTAGTGGTTCAGTCTCTGAGAGTCTCAATGATCCAGGTTAGTTGACTTTGTTGGTCTTCCTATGGAGTTCCTATCCCCTTAGAGGCTGCAGTATGTCTTTAAAAGAGCTCTCAGGATCATTACTATGGAGGGAAAAGAAACAGAATTGGGCAGAAAAGGGGACTGGGTTAGAGTGCAGTCACATGGTCTGTGCCTACTCTATAAGGAGTTCTGAGTCTCGGTGAGAACACAAGCTGGCTGTCCTGTTTGTAGTGTCTACAGTGTTTGGTATGCCTGACCCATCAGACATGTGGGACACTGGGCAATGTGGTTCTTAGCCAACAGAGCAGAGAAATTTATCCTTCAATCTGAAGAGGGAATCTCGATGAGACAAAACAACAGAATGACAACACACAGTGAATTAATGGAGGCAAACTCACCCAAGGAAAGACAAGACAGAATAATGAAACCACAGACCCAGACATGCTAATGAGGGTACAGAACATATAAGAGAAGTTCATAGGTGTAAGTTTCAAAAAGAGGCATGACAGATCTGAGGAGGATGGTGGCTACTCTGGTAGGAGTGAGCAGGATCCAAGGTAGAATGGCTGAGTGTCTTTGTCTGAGTTCTGGGGGTGCAGAGTAACAAAGGTAAGTGAAGTGCATTTGAAACCTGTGAACTTTTCTCAATGGATTTTTTTTTCTCCAGTTAAACTATTATTAAGCAGAAAAATAGAAGAAAAGATATCAGTTGAGTTGAGGGGACTGAAACAATAGAAAAGGGGGAAATATAATAATAATAGTAATAAATAATAATAATAATAAACTTGCAAGCAGTATAATTAATAAATTATTTGGATTTTGTGGTATAAAGGACAGATTTTTCAGTTCTTTTCTTTGTCAGGTTACTATTGTTCTAGGCTAAAGTTGGAAGAGAAAGGAGAATGTAAAGCAAGAAAAAAATAAAAGTAGGCATAGTGGCTCTAAATCTCTCAAAAAACATAAAAAAAATAAAAACAAAAAACAAACAAACAAAACAAAAAGCCTGTAGCCTAAATGGGGGCCAAGTGACCTGGAGGAGGGCAGGCTCAGCCTTCCAGAAGAAGTAAAAGATGGTGACAAAGGTAACCTTCCCTCTGTCTGCTCACCTGCCCTACTTCAAGAAGGAGTGTGCCCACTGAAGAGATGTCCTATTTCTATAGCCAGAGGCCCCCACCATGCCCACTAAATGAAACACCACTTCAGAGCAGGTCCTGGCTTTCTTTAGAATAGTTCCATTCAGTCACAGCCCCTTTAATCTTACTTGACTAAAGATAACTCTGCTTTGTTGGACAAAATCGCATCTGGAGTACAGCATCCTCCCAGAGAATGTGTCCAGATGGTAGAGGTATTTAAGGAAATACAGTTTTCCAAATTGGGAATTTGTAAACCCCTCTGATTTCATTTATATGACTTGCTAAGACCCTCCCCCTGCTGTGGCCTTTATAGGCTGTTCAAGTGGCAAGGGAGTTATGTGATGTAGTCATAGTAACCCTAAAAGTCACTTTGCTACACACTCACATACACACACACACACACATATACACACACATCACACATCACACACTTACACACCACACACACACACCACATCACACACACAAACACACACACACACACACACCACACCACAAACACAAGCACAAGCTTCACTCACCAGCAACAACCTTAATAACTACTTCAAGTGAGCTTAAAATATCAGACACAGAAATTTTAGGAACCCCCACATGTTGTGGTTTTTGTCACTATGTCTAGCTAGTATTCACACCAAAAGTAAAAACCATAAATGGGTGGCAGATTGTTTGGAGCGGAAATCATCCTGTGGTTAGAGAATGAGGAATTCATACAATCCTCCTCTGCATTAAAACAGAAGCTCGAAATTGAACATGGCCTTAATGATGTGCACTCCTGATTGTTTTTACTTTTCTTGCAGTAATAATTATTCTTGGAGAATCAGGTTGGTTTTAAAGGCAGGTAATTAGTGCTTTCAACACAGTAATTGAATTTCCTGGAATCAAAAGAGCTGTATTCTACTATCCGGGTCCCCATTATTTGACCAGGAGCTGAATTTCAATAAGAGGAGATAAGAATCCCCCTGAATGTGTGGTTAGGCCACACCTCAGTTAGATAAGAGTCCCCAAGAGATGGCTTTGGGGAAGCAAACATGACTGGATCCACATTTGGGAACAGAAGACTGAGCCAGATCTGAAAATGTTGTTTTAAGGAAAAAGGAGAACATATCCCATGTACAGACAACAGCTTATGGGAAAGGCCCCACTCCAATTGTTCAGGACTCACATGGAAGACCAAGCTCATATTTGCTACATATGAATGGGGACACCTAGGTCCAGCCATGTATGTTCTTTGGTTGGTGGTTCAGACTCTGAGAGTCCCGGGGGTCCAACTTAGTTGACTCTGTTCATCTTCCAGTGGAGTTCTTATCTGATTCCGGACCTGCAATCCTTCCCCCTATTCTTCCATAAGAGTCCCCAAGCTCCATCTACTGTTTGGCTGTGGGTGTCTGTTCTGTCGGAGTCACCTGCTGGGTGGAGCCTCTCAGAGGACACACAGGAGAGAGTGTCATTCATAGTGATCAACAGTGGGAAAGGCAGCTGATGCCAAGCTGGACAACCTGAGTTCAATCCCAAGAGCCTGTGTTGTGGGGAATGATAATGACTGCAGAGCTGTCTTCTGACCATCACATACACATGCCATGGTATGAGCATGCCTGATGCATGTCCATGTGTGTGCACGTGTGTGTGGGTACACACACACACACTCCATTAATATAAATAAATAATGTGAAAGGCACAGAGCCTGACCAGCAGACTCTGAGAGACTTGAGGGAGCAGAATGGCTCCTGGAGCCTGAGGTCTAAGGAGATCACTGCCCCAGGCCTCATCACCCTCCATGAGAAAGTGCCAGTGTTACAACACTAGTCCCATTTGTTCATTCTCTGCTCTCTAGAGTGACTCATTAAAAACACTTTCCATAGACCTCTCCTCACTCTCTGAGTTTCTTGTTTTTCTAGCCAGTGTTACCCAAAGTAGTGCCTGAAGTAAATTTTTATCCTCTGGGAAGATGCTCCAATGATCATGCTATATGGAGGACACAAAGGCTGGAAAAGAAGGCGAGCGTCAGCATGCACTAGTGTTATCTACGTGTGGCCCTTGTTCTAGATAGACCACACCATCATGAGCCCTGTGACTACATGGCCTGTCTGAGATAAGAGGAAGGCATGTATCTATTGGCTTTTGTTCCCAGTTGTTCTTTGACAACTGAAGTCTTATATTGAGACCATAAACTCTACTTTTATATGTGAGCCTGTTCTTTGGTTTGCCACGTTATAGTGGCTGGTAAGTGCTCATGGTATGTGAGTGTGTGAGCGTGTGTGTGTGTGTGTGTGTGTGTGCTCGTGTGTGTATGTGAGCAAAATGACTTCACTGCAGGAAGCTTGTCACAGCTTGTGTAACTGAGAGCCCTAGCAGCCACCATGTAAACAGAGGCAGGGACAAGAGGAACACAGAAGACACAAAGGATGCAGCCAAAACATCCACAGAGTAACCAACACCTAAGGGGATAGGAGATCCAGGCCAGAATGCTCAGTCATTTCTTGGGGTTATCGGACCATCCATTTCTGACCCAGGATTCAGTTCTTCTTCCCATGTCTTTTCCAGGCATTGTACTGTGCTGGTTTTCATGTACCTGAAGTTCTTCCTGCCTCCAGACTCAACTTCTGTACCTCTGACTTGTTAGTAGGGACAGTGCTATTCCAGGCCTAGGACTGCAGCTCACATGCTGTACCTTATTGTTTAGCCTCCTGGAATATTCAAGATCTCTGAACACTTTCTCAGTGTATTTCTAGAATCTCTTGTGATGACCTCTTTCTTGCTTCTGTGTGAACCACCCGCTGTCCCCTTCTGACTTGGCCTCCTTCCAGGTTCTGGCCCTCTTGCCTTCTGTCTCCTTCTGTCCCCAGGATCTTAGTCATTCTCTCTCACTTCTCTTTAGCATCTTTCTGTTTGGCCTGGTTTCCTGAGGGGAAATCCTATATGCAGTGTAAATTAAATCTGAGAACTTGATGAAAATATGTTATTGATTTCAGAAGCAAGATTATGCAAATTGCTGGTACTCTATTCTTCTTGCTGGAAACTCTTTGACAAAATCAGGAAGCAGAAGTTCTTTAGAGCAAGGCTGACATTTTTTTTTTAAAGCAAATTCATAATGACCAGTTCATGAAGTCCCATGACCCTAAATCATTCATCGATGCCTCGATAGAACTTCAATGCTCAGAATTTTGGAGGCATGGTAATTGCTGAATTTTGTTCAGTCTCTCCACATCTCCTCACCCATGTGAGACAGTCCAGTTTCCTCCAGTCACTTCAGATGGCATGTGACCTGTGACTGTTCATTATACACTTGTAGGTCTCCTATACGCCAGACCACATTCAGTCTTCTCCAATGTTTCTTAGGTTCTTCTCCATATTGGTACTGGTACTACAGATGCTACTCAACTCTGAATGAAGTTACACCCCAACAGAAATGCAGTAGGGTTTAACACAATGAAAGGTTCGCAAGATGGCTCAGGAGGTACAAGTGCTTCCTGCTGGCTTGATAACTGAATTCAATCCCCAAGTCCAGGTAAGGGTAGAAGGAAAGAGCCAGCTCCACAGTGGTTATGTGACCTTGGTAGACATGCTGTGACATATGTGTATCTGCATTCACAAATACATTACAGAAAGAGAGGAGGTAGGAGGGAGAGGGACAGGAAGAGGGACGGAGGGAGGGGGGAGAGAGGGAGAGAGAGAGAGAGAGAGAGAGAGAACATATTTAAGGCACCTCACCTCAGTTTGTGACTGACTAGGAGGACCTAAAGTTTGTAGCCAATGCCCAACAAAAGAAGGATGTAGTCATACCACATACCACCAACCAGTAACAGGTTGAAATTCAAAATTTAAAGTACGGTTATTGAAGAATATGTATTATTTTGCACCATCACTGACTAAAAAACGTTGTAGATCAATTTAGTATACATCAGGAAACCTCTTCCTAGGATTTCCAGGGTCATCAAGAGCCACTTGGGTACTCAAATTCAAACATACCATATAAAACTTCAAACCTAGCAACCAAATATGAGAGAAAACAGGCAATATTTGTCTTTATGAGTCTTGGTTACCATACTCAAAATGATTATTTCCAGAGCTACCATTGACTTACAGGTGTCATGTTTTGTTGGCAGCTGGATAATATTCTATTGTGTAAATGTAACACACTTTCATTATCTATTCATCTGTTGATGGACGTCTAGGCAGTTTCCATTTTCTGGCTATTTTCAATAGAGTGAGCAGCAATGAACACGGAGAAACAAGTATCTCTGTTGTAGGGCGTGGAGTCTTTGGATACATCCCTGAGAATGGTATAGCTAGACCATAGATCTATTTCTGGGTTTAGGGTGAACTTCCACACCAATTCCCATGGGCGCTGACACATTTAACACCCCGTCCAAGAAGCTTCTTTTTGCAGTAAATAGAAATAAATACAGAAACACACAGTTAGTCAATGCTGGGAAAAATAAAGTGTGGGATGCTTGGCTCTAAATGAGACATCGGTATCACACCCCTTCCCTGGAAGGGTCATCACAGAAAAGGGATTGGGAAGATTGTAAGAGCCAGGGGCAATGGGCATGCTCAGACAGTATTTGACGAACATAACAGGGGTTGCACACATGAACACACAGCTGCTCCGACTGCATGATCAAGACCCGCACGGACCAGGAAAACACTCATGGCATCCCACCCCTAGCTGGGGAGCTATTGGCAATCAATGGCTTCAGGAAGAGGGAAAGTAAGCTTCCTTTGGGGACACAGGCCCTGGTGAGCTACTCCAGCTTCAGTAGATGTCCCTACATCCAAGCACGCAGAGGTAGCACTCAGCAGACCCAGTGAGTCTTTAAAGATGCTCACATTGTGGGGAGTGGGGAGAGATGAGAAGTGAGGGAATGAGGAGAGATTTGACCAAAATACAGCATATGATCCAAGTATGAAATTCTAAAACAATAAAAAAATACTTTTAAGAGTAATACAGTTAGGCTGTGTCCCCTCCCCCCTTGTGCCAACCTTGGTTCCTGTCATCAAAGCGCACCCTCAAGCCCTGAGTCATGAATCTTTCTCAATTTCACCATTGCTAGGACTGCAGCCTCAGAATCTGCAACACCTGTAGCCTCCTCTCCCATGCATAAAGGCCTCTTTGAGGAGACCCAGAGAGATCCAGGAAGGGACCTAAAGTCCTGTTATCTTTCCTTTGCTTCTTGCTCACAGTGTACCTGATTTCTTTTGTTTGTTTTTGTTATTGTTGTTGTTGTTGTTTTGTTTCCATTCTGAAAGCCCAAATAATTCTGTCACACAAGCTAAAATCAAGAAGGTGATGTCTAGGGAACACAAAAGAGCTAGGATTAAGGAAACTTTCAAGTCCCCTCGCCCATCTTTCTGGAAGCAGTGTGGCTTCTTCAGTTCCATAGTTCTTCCACTAAACTTTGAGATACTTTCCTATGTGTTTGTGTCCGTGGATAATTACTTATACTGGATAGACAAAACGTATGTCTCAAGAAATGAAGATTCAAGAGATGACAAAGGAGGCTAATACAATATTCATGGGTCATTTGATGAGAATAAATCTCAGTAAGCGCTCTCTCTCTCTCTCTCTCTCTCTCTCTCTCTCTCTCTCTCTCTCTCTCT